>NC_132847.1:32848636-33152272 GCF_048164855.1 Canis lupus baileyi | reverse complement strand
AAGTTTCTACTTTTTAACATGTTTAAGGCAACTGTCATGAATGTTATATAGTTGTTGAAGGGGAGGTAGATGGGGGAATGGAATAATTGGATGATGAACATTAAGGAGGGCAGTGATGTAATGAGCACAGGGTATTATATAAGACTGATGAATCACTGAATTCTACCTCTGAAACTAATAATACACTATATGTTAATTAATTGAATTTAAATAAAAATGCATATGACATTTTAATATCATGAGCAAGAAAACATAAGTTTGCTTGATAATGAAATCAGAGTCAAATCATCAGAAACAACATCAGACACTTGATGATGACAGAAGTCAACCTGATTGTGTTTTAAATAAGATTGAAGGGCACCTGGTTTGCTTAGTTGGTTAAGCAGCAGTTGATTTTAGCTCAGGTCAGAATTTTAGAGTTCTGGGATTGAGCTCCCATTGCGTACCCCACATTGGGCTCCTGGCTTAGCAGGGTTCTGTTTGAGGATTCTCTCTCCCCCTCTCCCTTTGCTCCACTCCTCTCCTCTCTAAAATAAATAAATTTATCTTTTAAAAAAATAAGAAGATTGAAACCCAGAGAGTTTTAAATATGCATAGTTGCTCATAACCCATATTTGTTAAACATTTCTACTACAGAAGTGGATTTCAATTTTGATTTGAATTCTTTTGCAGACTAAACATTTTATTGAAATTCATACATAGAACAATTAAACTTTGAAAAAAAAATGTCAGGTCATAATAACTAAATTATTGAAAAAAACAAAGGACTTAAAGGATAATTCATCTTCCAGAAAGATCCTGTTATCAGACTGCTTGCCATGAACCTTTCTCAGGGCTTGGGTGCTATTCATAGTCCAAAACAAGATGTCACCAGAAATGATGCTGTTTGCCTTGGACAAAAGCTTGCACAAAAGAAAATCTGATCATGATGTCAGACTTGTGAGACACTGGAAAAAGAGATATATTTTATTAAAACAAATAAAGAGATACATTGTAAAAAATACCAATATTTGTGAAAAGGTCCTTCTGGACAGAGACTTATCCTTTATGTTCCCAGGACAAGAAATTTGGCTTTCTTGAAGCATAAACAATCTGCCTCTTAAGTCAGGAGAGGATAGAACTTATTTAAGATCCACCAACAACATATTACTTGGCCTATATTACTTCTTGCCCTTCAGGGATGGGTGTTTCAACTCAAAGTAATATTTATTCCAAATACCACACTAAATATTTTTGCAATCTTCAACTTGATTTCCTGAGTAGTTCCTGTCTCATAGACCCATCGGAATGACTTTTAGGTTAAAGGGAGTCCTGAGAGTCAAGATAGACCAAGGATCTCAATGAAACAACATGACTTCAGAGGAAAACCGTTAAAATAACAAATTGTCTGCAATAAGGACAGTAAAAGAATTGCCTAAGACTCACAAGAGAAAACTGAGCCTCTGGTAATGAAACTACTTTGTCTATTGCTATAAAACCGTTCAGTGAAATCCTCAGATCTTTAACAGGGTAGAAGTATGTCTACCATAAAGAGTAATTTCTTATGTTTTTTTCAAACATCAACATATATATTAAAGAATATACACAAAATGTGGGGATAAAATCTACAGTAAATAGATTTTTAACCTTAAAAAAATCTAAGCAATTGAACTCTTTCTATTAAAAAGTAACAGCAGCATGTTCAGTACATACTCTTAATTAGAACTCTAGCTATATAAATCCCAGATGAGCTTTTTATATTTCCAAGTTGAGCTTTGAATGAAAACATTTATTTGCCTTCATTAGAGTAATCTCTATAGACACAAATGTTATTAAAATAATGTAAAAAATGAGTAATACTAATATTTTTTAAAAATTGTAATGGGTGTCCATTTTGCTATGTTTTAGTTAATTGTGTTTACCAAAAGTGATAAAATCTATTAACTTTTTTTTTTACAATTTCCACTTAATTTCCCCATAGGAATAGTTCTAGAATGACCTAATATGTAGAAAGTGCTTTCCACACAAAAAGCAGTGATTTTCAAAGTGTTATTGCCAAGAAAGAAGAGAATTGCTAAGCTTCTAAAGGTGCATTAATCATGGCAAGACCTCAGGGTCTAATTTACTTTGTCGGGAAAAAGTTAATTGTTGAAAGATGCTCTAATGACTGAAAACAATAATGTACTTTAAAAAATGTGCACTGATTTCCTTCTTGGCCATTGAAACTCCAGCAGTTTTCTCAGTTTATATGCCTACATTTCCAATGCTTGAATGCACACCTTTACTGAACTTGAATTGCCTCCTTTAAAATGGGATTAATAATTACTTTTGCCGTCTTTTTTTTATTTTATTCACATAAAGAATAGGTCACAATTTATGCATCATTAACTTTTATTTTCAACTTTTTAAAAATAAGATTTTAGATCTCATGCTCTATTACTGCACTCCATGTAATACATTTTGAAGAAAGCTTCCTATTTTAATAGCATATTTATTTTTTTAGGAAGTTAGCAGTCATTTTGTTCAGGAACTTATAAATTCTCTATATCTGGTGGCATTTTTATTTATTCTGAAGAGGCAATGAACTGTTGATATTATTGTCATTTAATATACATCTTTCCATCTTTAAGGTATCTAAGATATTCAGTGTTTTTAAAAATTTAGTTACAGTATTTTTCATCTCTGACTTCTGAGTTATTATGTAAGTCATATATATATATATTTATACATATATATAAAGGGGCTCTAGATGGGAATTTGTGTAGCTGTACAATAGTGTTAAAATTACTTCTCTTTTAAGGATGAGTAAGACTCAGAAAGGGACATACTTTCTTGCTCATTTTGTCTTAAACAAAATTCTATTACTTGGAACACATAGCTGAAGTATTATGTATCCATTTGCTTTTAGTAGAAGTTATTTATTTAGAAATGACCTGAAGACCAACTTTCATTTTCATCTTTTCCCCCTAGTTTTATTGAAATACAATTGATATATAGTATTGCATTAAGTTATACAACATAATTATTTAATATATATACATTGCAAAATGATTCCCACAGTATATTTAATGTTCATCACCACATATAGTTAGTTGCACACTTATTTTCCCTGTGATGAGAACTTTTAAGATTTATTGTCTTTGAAGTTTCAAATATACAATATAGAATTGTTAATTATAATCACCATGCTGTATATTATATTGCCAAAACTTATTTATCTTATAACTGAAAGTTTGTACCTTTTGACCACCATTACCCCATACCGCCCCCACCACTGGAAAACCACAAATCTCTTATCTGTTTCTGTGAGTTTGTTTATTTTATTTTATTTTTTAATTTTTAATTTTATTTAGATTCTATATATTAGTGAGATCATATAGTATTTGTTTTTCTCTTTCTGAACTATTTTTTTGCAGGCATAATGTCCTCAAGGCCCATCCATGTTGTCGTGATTTACAAGATTTCCTTCTTTTTTATGGCTGAGTAATATTCAGTTGTGTGTTTGTGTGTATTATACTTAGGGCACCTTTCTTTATCCATTCATCCATTGATGAACTTAGGTTGATTCCTGTCTTGGCTATTCTAAATTATGTTTCAATGAACATGAAGTGCAGGTTTCTCTTAGAGTGTAATTTCATTTCCTTTGATACATACCAGAAGTGGGATTGGTGGATATAGGGTAGTTCTACTTCTAATTTTTTGAGGAAACTCCATACTGTTTTCACAATGGCTATACCAACTTATTTCCTACCAACAGCATACAAGGGTTTCCTTTCCCCTATATCCCCCGTCAATTCGTATTATCTATTTTCTTTTTTAAAGATTCCATTTGTTTATTTGTGAGACACACAGAGAGAGGCAGAGACATAGGCAGAGGGAGAAGAGAAGCAGGACCCCTATGGAGAGCGTGATGCAGGACTCAATCCCAGCACCTGGGATCATGCCCTGGGCCAAAGGCAGACACGCAACTGCTGAGCCACCCAGGCATCCCTCTATTTTCTTTTTGATGACAGTCATTCTAACAGGTATGAGATAATATCCCCTTATGATTTTGACTTATATCTCCCTGATGATTAAAGACTCGAACACCTTTCATGCACCTCTTGGACATCTGTATATCTTTGGAAAAAATGTCCATTCTGCTCCTCTGCCCATTTTTTAATAGGATCATTTAGGGTTTTTTGCCATTGAGTTTCATGAATTACTTATATATTTTGGATATTAACCCCTTATCAGATCAAATATTTTCCCCCATAAATACAGTTGTATAAATACAACTGATTTTTATATATTAATTTTATACCCTGCAACTTTACTGACTCTATTTGTTCTGACAGTATTGTGGTAGAAGTTTAGAGTTTTATATAGATATATACACATGATTATATTATCTGCAAATGAGACATTTATACTTCTTTCTTTCTGATTTGGAAGCCTTATTTTCATTGTCATTTTAATTATAATGTTCTTCAAAACCCATCCTAAATTTTGATTATGACAAATTATAAAATCAAAGTTGGGAGAGCTCTTGCTAACCAAAGTAAATAGGCTTCTGTGACCTTGTTTGGGAACAAAAAATAACTTTTGTTCTTTTTCAGTTTTGTTAAGTAGACAATCAAAATAGCACTTTATGAGATTAATGCTTTGTATTTTATTCTATTTTGTGGACTGTGTGGTTTATTTGATAGGGGCATAATTTTTAAGTGAACACAACACTGTGGGTTTTAAAATATTGGAAAAAATGGAATAATTCAAGTAAAGCATCACATTATTTTATCATATCAATTAGAGATCACACCGTGTATTTCGAATCCCTCTTCCTAGAACAATACCTAGAATATGATGTATATTCAACAAATGTTTTTTACAATTATCAATGAATTCTACTTTTCCATAGAAGATATTACAAAGAGACTTCTATTAGATGTACTCTCACTATGGACAGACTAGAGGTCTGTAGGTATAAATGCTGTCTTTACAACACACACTGCTTTTCTGTGGTAAGTGACTCTGAATTCAATGCATATTTCTCTTTCTCTTTCTCTCTCTCTTTTGGTTAGGATACTTTGGCAGGATTCTTAATAAGTCTTCCATTAGTTTTCTCATGCTCTAGCTCTGGTATATTTTTTCCCACTCACTTTTGTACTGTCAGTAAGGACACTAAATTGATGAAGAGTCTGTTGTTGGTCATTTGTTTTTGCATAATACTTCACTTTTTATAAAGCACATTCATTTGTAATTTTGAAAAGCATTTTTAGAGCAGCCCAGGTGGCTCAGTGGTTTAAGCGACACCTTCAGCCCAGGGCCTGATCCTGGAGACCCAGGATCAAGTCCCACATCAGGCTCCCTGCATGGAGCCTGCTTCTCCCTCTGCCTGTGTCTCTGCCTCTCTCTCTCTCTCTGTCTCTCATGAATAAATAAATAAATAAATAAATAAATCTTAAAAACAAAGAAAAGCATTTTTAAATACACATAATAAATGTTAACATTCTCACTGTAAATAATTCATACAATCTAACACCTCCCCTTGGCTACTTCCCCATTGCAGGGCACCTCATAAAGAATAATCTTTTTATCATTTTATGTATTTTTATGTATTTAAGTTCATTCAATAATGTCATTTATTAATTCATTATTATGAAAAACAAAAGTATTATACTGTATTTCATCAATTTCATGACAAACATTTTCCCAGTTTTTAACATCTCTGGATGAAAATGGACCATCTTACAATCATTGGCAGCTCATACTTTAATTGGCAGTAATTTTTCTTTGTAAGAAATAAAAGTATATTTTTAAAATAGTGAATTATGGTATTTTAAAAAATAATGGTAGTTACTTGCAAAATGTATTCAAGTTCCAAACAACATATAATGCACACAAACTTAGTAGTAGAAGCCTGTTAGCTTGCTGATATGGAGTGGTGGTAGGTGGGGGAAAAGAGGATGGTTTCTGTTTTTTGTTTCTGCTTTGGACTTTTCTGAATAAGTTTCAGTCCTTAGCAGGCACAGTGACCCTGGATCTTGCAAGTATTACTTTTACAGTTCTTCTGCCTCTCCTGGCACTGCAGTTCAGGACCCAGTTTATTCTTTTCCCCTTTTCTGAGGTACTGTTTTATTCTGGTTCCTTCCTCCAGCTGCATTGACTTTTCACCAGTGCCATTAGGGCAATGATGTTTGTAGCTATTCTCCCAATTTATTAAATTCCTTTGTGCTATAATGCAGACAGTAGAAGAGGTAAGGCAGAGATTTGTGCTCATCCTTCACAGCTTCTTTTTCTTTTCCCAGGTCACCAAAACAATCAAAACAAAATTTGTAGAGCTCTACCTAAATATTTTTTGTGTGCCCAATGGTATTCACAGAGAGCAAGCCTGCACATGTACAGTCCCCCCCAAAACCTCACCTTATTTTCTGGAACTTGCATTTTGCAAACTTCTTACTGGTTGTGTTTACCCCAGAGAGTACCCATATAATCTTGTCTCCTTTTAGATTTGGGGCCAGTCAATTGCTCTGTTCTCTAATTTATTGATTTAAAAAAATGTCATTAATTTCAATTTAGTCTGACTTTTATTGTTCTGCTGTTATTGTAAAGGTAGAGTGACACTCTTTCCAACTCTCTACATCCTAGAATTCCCTTTTTTGTTCTGAAAATATATTTATTTTTCATAAAATATGCTATTTTTGCTAATGTAATGTATTTTTTTGTTATTTTGCATGAACTGATTTGTATTTAAAACTTTCTCATTTTAATTTGTTAAAGGGTGATATGTAAAGATATAACCCACAAGAATATTTAAAAGATTGCTTAAGAGTATACTTGTTAAAAGCATAAAAGAGTCTTGAAACCACAATATTGTAGAATCTTTGCTCTAAACTTAACTGGGAACCAAGAAATACCTCAAATAAATAAACAGATCTGCTTGTATGTTTTTGAGTCCTGTACATCTTCCTGTACCTCTGCTTGAAAAGGAGTGAGAATCTTGAAAACATCCTCATTTTTGGGGAAATAATTCATGTGAAGAAAACTATATTTAAAGAACACAGGGGAACAGAAATTGAAATATTTTTAAGTATAAACTTTCAAGTTAACTTTCTACTTAAGAATTACCACTGTTTTACTTTGGTCACTGATTTAAAAACACTGTCACTGTTTTGTCTAAGGCAGAGCAAAGTACATAATTGCAGTGCTCAGTGTAAAATAGAAATTCTGGGACTCTTGTTTAAAATAATAAAAAAATTTCAAGAGAGATAGCTGAGTATTAACCCAAGCATGAGGCCCTGTTTGCCTGAACAGATGGAACACCATGAAAGCAATTTTGAGACTACCTACCATTCCATGGACTCTTTACATGTTTACTCATGATTCTAGACATCCCTTTTTCTTATTTTTTATTGTTCATATTTGTTTTATTTCATGGTATGTTCACCCCTAAATAAAGCAACTACATTTCTGTCTTAAAAACAACAAGAACAAGATTTTCAAAGCAGCTGTCCATACCCAAAGGTTTTAATATTTTTATATTTTTCCCCTTTTATCTTTCTCAGACTAAGTTTGCTTTTATACAGCTCTCCTTCTGATCCTGGAATATTTTAGAATTGCAGTTATGATGTCCTTTTAAATTATCCAATTTGGTTTAATGTGGTGAAACATTGTTAGAGGTAAATTATACATGCAAAGAGAGAAAAAACAGACATAAAATGTGACAAAGCATAGATAATATAAACTAATATATAAATATATAAACACATATACTCAAAACCAAATTCAATGAATCTTTATAACTAAGAAAAACAGATACAGATACAAAAGAACACAACTCAAAATGTTTCTCTAACAAATGGCATCTGTGTGGTCTTCTATGAACCAAGACACCATATTATCCACTTATATCTCACATTTGAATTTAGAACTTATTTTGATTATCACACTGGAACACTGTTATTACTTTCATGAACGTCTTTTCCAGTAAACTAGGCACTTCTGTAGGGAAGTTATGTCTTATTCATGCTCAGCCTAAAAAATGGTTGATATTTTATTTTTTTTTAAGATTTTATTTATTCAAGAGAGACACACAGAGAGAGGCAGAGACACAGGCAGAGGGAGAAGCAGGTTCCTCACAGGGAGCCCGATGTGGGACTTGATTCCCGGATGGGGATCACGTCCTGACATCGCAGGCAGATGCTGAACCACTAAGCTGCCCAAGTGATCCTGACATTTTAACCTAAAGAAGTCAGTTAGAAAAATCCAGAACGTGATCTAAACTTATATTGTATGCACAGATGGAATTTATCATCTAATGACAGATGGTATTCTCAAAAAGAACTGTCACTGAACACAAAGGGTCCCCAGCTTAGGGTGCATCAGCCAAATAGATCAGCCCTCTTTTGATTTGAGCAAAAGTTTTTCATGACTTGAGCAAGTGTGGAGACAGGGATATAGTTCTCAAAACGTTGTCTCCCCTTGGGGTTAGTGCAGAAAGCTTTTATTCAGTATGCCAGGGGCCAAGGGCAGGAAGCTTGCATATTCATGAGGGAATTTATCCATATTCTATTACTTAGACACCTAAGTTAAATGCACATGCTTAGCATGTTTAACATGCTAGCCCATACATAGTATCTTCAAAAACTAGCGGAGTTGTCCTGCTTCTGGGAAGCAATTTTAGTATTATAATGCACTAATGGAACTGTAAGGCAGTTCAGGGGGCTTCTGTGCAGGTCCTCAGCTCCAGTCTAGCTCAGGTTGGTTCTGTGTTAGTTTCTGGGTCTGCACTCCAGTGTTGTTCAACTCTTCTAGCGGTTTTGCTGCTTGTTCAGTTTTTCATTGTTCAGTTTTTCAACTCTTCTGAGTAGGGTTCCTGCAAAACATTTCTTCGAAACAACTTTTATATACCTTGTAGGTTTCTTATGCCTCCATTGGCAGAACCACTTAAAGTGAATCCACTAAAAAAGTGAGTAAATTCACAGTAAATTATGAAGAAAAATATTTTGCTTGGAATTTTATCTTAGAAATAAAACTTAACTTTTAAAAATTACCTTTTCATGTGTTGAGTAATGATTAGATTTATAATTGAACATATGTTTTAATATTTAGGACAAATAAAATATGAATCAAGGATTCAGTTACTGATTACATTTTGTTTCCAAAGATATTATGGGGTGGTATGATAAAATATCTCTTCCTTCATCTTTGCTTCCACCACATGTTCAGGAATTTGGTTTTTAGAAAAACACCTCAGGATCTTTTGATCCCAAGGTCTATTGGGATCTTTTGACTCTCAAACCATTATCTTTTGACACATAAAACATTGTCAAATTAACTTCTTAAAAACAAACAAAAACCCAAAATACTTCTTTAACTGTTAATCCATCTTAATTCTCAAAAAGACTCCTTTGTTAATGCCTTTTTGATGATTTGAGACTTTTTTATATAATCTTGCCTCTTTTTCAAATCTATTGTTTAAAGTTGCTCTCATTATCTATTATGTTTGCGATATAATGTCAGATGTTCTGTACATCTGAGATTCAATAAAAAATTGATAGGCAACATCCAGCTGGAATAAATTCTAATGTCAACTGGTGAGTATTTAGTTGGAGACCCATTTTGAGTCATTCATTAGTAAATATTAGCCCAATAAAATATTTTTCTTCTTATACCTTATAATTCTAGAGACTTGGATAATGCATGGTTGGATAATGAGAACAGCTCTATTTTGGGGAGATGTAGCTTTTATTCAGTGACAACAAAATCATGTTTTATTGTATATGGTTGAGAATATTTTCCTTGGAAAAGTGGCTGCATTGTGTTATTTGTGTGTTTCGGTGTGCTTATATATGTATTTCATACACATACACATACACTATCTCGCTGATTTTGCCCAATTGCCAGAATCATTAATTAGCTAACCAGGCTCCTAAGTATCACATTTATAAAATGGTGATGCATATATGAAGTAAAATATGATCCTTAGCTAGATTTCTAGCTTTAATGAATTTCAACATTAATCCCATATGACTCATCTGTCAGGAAGTGTGAGAATCAAAACTGCTCCTTTTGTTGCCATTCACTCACTGTAAAAAACAGAGCAAAGAACAGTCCCTTTGGCACATTCATCAAAACTGTGATCAGGCTGATTAAAATGCAGATATACTGGGGCTTATCTTTCATCTGCAGTCCAGCAGTGATATCTGATTTATTTGAATCTCATTAACACTCTGTTTCCGTGTCTCTTTTACTATTGTTTGCTGCTGTTACTGGCATCTAATTAAACAAGCACAACTGGAAATTTTGTATGCACATTTGCTCTATATGTTTCTCTGATATCATTTGAAACCTGTCTTCCTACCCGTAATGTACTCCTCAGGCATAGCATGAGGATGGAATGGTAATTTGGTGTTGTTCTGCACTATGTTACTTTTGTGTGAGGAATCACAGATCTTATAAATTTTTAAATTGAACAATACTCTCTATCTGTGATTTGCTCCTATTTCTTTTAAAGAATTTGCCACTTGGAATAAAGGCTTTTGATGTCTGAATGATAAAGCCAGCATTTCACAGGATATTTATTTATTATTGGTCCGACTTCTGTGGTGTATTTTGTTTTTTTTGCACACATTTTCACTAATCTGTCTCCCATATAGGTTTTCCCATTTTAGCAATTCAGATCCTAGGAAATTATGTTTACTGAGTGTCCTCTTTTAAAGCACCATTCTCCTTACATCACTTCAGGTTTCTCAATTGCTATACCAGAGCACATTTCTAGTCATTTCTCTTTTAACTCTTTCTGAAAACTACCACTTTGCTCCCAAACCACACAAGTAGAAAGCAGAAAAAGAAAATAGAAACACATCAGAGAAATATGAAGCTATTTTAAGTCAAGATCAACTACATCATTCTATATAAATTTTTATACTATAGAATTACAAACAGGAATTTTTGAGAAGTAATGTCCATTATATTAGCTTTGTGTCTATGTAGTATTTGTTTCAGTGCCGTGAACAGCAGGGAATGTATCATGAACTTTTGTGATTGTGTCCCTCTATTCATGTTAACCAAATTAATTGAATTTAAGCCTTAGTAATTGGGAAGCATTTGGATATAATCATATTTCAATTACTGTAATGTTACAACTCCATATTTCACCATCTGATGCTTCTAGAGGGAACAGTATGAACAAAAAAAGAAAATTTGCACCAAATATCTTTTGAAAAATTGAAAAGGGGAAAGCAGGGATGCCTGGGTGGCTCAGTGGTTGAGCATCTGCCTTCAGCTCAAGGCATGATTCCCTGGTCCTGGGATCGAGTCCCACATTAGGCTCCCTGTGAGGAGCCTGCTTCTCCCTCTGCTTATGTCTCTGCCTCTCTCTCTCTGTCTCTCATGAATAAATAAATAAAATCTTTAAAAATAAAAAAAGGGAAATCAATTATTTTTTGCTTTTTGTTGGAAAGCATATATCAAAGACACATGTATACAACATATATCAATTGTTGGCAAACATTATCCTGCTTTGTTATCTCAGTGAACTTGTAAACTAAAATTATTTTCTTGATATAATTCTGCTTTTGGATACCATGTGTATATATCTAATCTTGCCCTACTGTAAGAACTATTTAATTAGTTAATTACATTCTGCAGGTGAAGACCTAATAACATTTGATGGTAATAAGTGGAAAATAACCATTCAAATATATTATTTATGTGGCTATAAAATTGGTGCCAACATTTTAGGGGCAACCTCTTAGGGTGATATGTTTATTTTGTTGGAAGAATGATAATGATTCTAGGATTTTGCTACAGAAATAATACCATGAGTACCTACATTATCTATTTATATGCTACCTATTTTTCATTTATTAAAACATATGTTGTAATAGCAGAATATTAACAATTTAAATGACTATCATAAATGACCTTTAAATGTGGTAGAGGAATAAAATTGAATACTAAGCATTTCCAAAAATTTTAAGGTAGATTTATGTGTATTGATCTAGGAATCTGTCGATATTTTTGTAAATGAAAAATTAGATTGATGAATGTTATGTGTTATATTATTCCATTATGTAAATGTATTTTGTACGGTATATGTCATATATGTTTATATAGAGAGGTATATTTCTATAACCTGATGAGAGAATACACCAAGCTGCTAGCAATGGGTATCTATATGGTAAATAGTTAAATAATAGAGAAATTTTCTTTTCCTAATTTGTACAATTAAAAGGGGAGATGAAGTGTTTTAGATGTTTACTAGTTAATAGTTTTTAGTCCTTCACAAAAGGATTATTTAATCCTCATGATCAAGAAGACTTCCTAGTTATGCTTTCTTGGTATTATCTTCTTACATATTATTGTTCTGTTCTCCACATAGTCATATGTCTTCAACATATAACTGAATTGAGTGACTGCATATGTGGAAGGAGAAGGAGACGAAGTCCAAAGAAACAGTTTCTTATAGGTAGGGGAGGTCCTCAAGTGAGTGCATATTTTATTTTACTCCCATTCCACTGGTAATAACTTAGTCATACAGTCATACCCAGACAGTGTTCATATGAGTGTCTGTGTATTTGTGTGTGTCCTTTCCCTTTCTTTGCCCCTAAACCACCATTATCTGTCTTCCAAATACATAGTTGAATGTAATATTGAAATATGCATTATTTATATTAAAATTTCCTTCAATGTATCAAAGTGGATGACTATGTGCTTTAATTAAATGCTATCACAAAATAAAAAAGTGTTTGCCTTCTGTCCATTAGTAAAATAAAGTTACAAATAGTAATGAGAAATTTTTCTTCCATCTTTATGGGCCATATCAATTGAAATGTTGTAAAACACACCAATGTCCTAGGCTATATTTTAATAGGTTTAGTTTTTTCAAAGTTCAAATCATGTTTTTAAATTAATTAGAATCTTCAATCAAAATATCAGTTATACAAATCTATTCACAAGTGCCCCAACAGTGGTTTTTAGCCAGACATGCTGTGAATGTTACTTTAATATACCATGATTTGTTATAAAATCACTAATGTCCTGGGAGATGAAAAATAAAATCAAGACTTAAGCCATTGTATTCTAAATTCTATAAGGCATCAATCTGGCATGTAAGAATATATGTATATTTTCAGATTTTTATAAATTGTGTATCTATACAGGAAGGTATACAGTCTAAGTTTTATGGATACCAATATTTCTTAAAATAAGTATTATTTTCTACAAGGTTAATAGAATTCTTTTTGAAATCTATCTACTATTTTAACATTTCACTTTCTTTAATCTCATGTATGTAATTATTTTTAACAAGAACTATCTAATTTTGGTCATCTCCTAGTGATACATCAGTGAGCATAAATTGCTATTCAATTGTGTCAGTTTTCATCTTTGAGTCAATGACCCATAGAACCACTTATACCACAAATGTGAAATGATTCCGTTAACACAGAGCAGTTTCCAGTTTCCCTAATCATTAAAAAAAAAAAAAAAAAAAAAAAAAAAAAATCCCACACATTTAATATGAAATGTTCTTCATTCTACTCCAGGAATCTATCAAACTAAACTATATCTATTTCAGTGCCATATTTTTTATTGCTATCTGAACTTTCTAGTCTAGTCATCTCAATTATTTGTTATTAAGTTTTTATCCTTGTAAATATTCTCAAACTGCTTGTTCAGGTCACTATTTATAAAACAAATACCTTTTCATTCTCAATTGGAGCATATAGTCATTTTCATTATAAATGTATTTATTTTTTTAATAGTTTCTACACCTAACATGAGGCTTGAACTCATGACCTTGGGACCAAGAGTTACATGCTCTTCTGACTGAGTGAGGCAGGTATCCCAGTTTATAGTCATTATTGAAGATAATGCAGTTTAGTGGTTATACCACATTCATACAAGTCTGAAATTTAAATTCCAGCTTTGACCATTTCTGGATATATACCTTTAGGTCATTTACTTAAACTATCTGAGCTTTGTTACTTCATGTGGCTATTACTATTATTTAAGAGACACTATGATTTTAAGTAAGATAAGGCACCTAAAGCACTTAGTATGGGCACTGGTACACAGTCATGATGGCTATTGCTAACTCATATAATTTCTATTCTCACTAATCCTGATCTGTCATTTTCTGTGAAGGATATGATACCAGTTCTCATCCTCTTTCTTTGATTACTTCTTCTTAGTCTCTTTGGCTGTTATTTTTCCTTCCATTTCTTATATTTACATCTTCTCAAAGTTTTTTTGTTTGTTTGTCCACAGGCTCCCCTAGGTGATCTTTTCCTTTGTTTGTTATAGATTGCATGCTTATTTTTCCTTAGAATTCATATGTTGAAAATCTAATCCCCAAATGATGGTGTTTCGTGATGGGGCCTATGGGAGGTAATCAGGCCATGAGGTTAGAGCCCTCATCCTGGGATTAGTACCCTTATAAAACAGGACTTGAGAATTTACTTCCTCTCATTTTGTGCTGTGTGAGAATACAATGGAAAGGTGGCCTTGTGCAAACCTTGAAACAGCCTCTCACCAGACACTATATGTGTCATCACCTTGATCTTGGACTTCCTAGCCTCCAAAACTGAAAAATGGATTGATTGCTGTCTAAAGTAATCAATCTGTGATATTTTGTCATAGCATCCTTATACTAAGACTCTCTTGGTATAAAATATCACTTTTTAATTCTAATCCTTTGAATTCTGGAATATAAATCTATAAACATATCTCCCCTTTTTGGATCACCTCATATATATCATATTTCCTTCAGAAGACTTCTAAATATCTTTCTGATGACTCACCCTCCACACACTTCAGTCTGAATTAATCTAGTTCCCAAATCTATCTCATTATCCTTGAATTACCAGTTAGTGGTACTTCAATACTCACAGTCACTCTAATTTTTGAGTACATTGTAATCTTTTCCCAATTAATCATTTGCCTAATAAAATGAATTCTACCTTCAGTATAGCTCTATTTACACTCCTGTATTTCTACTCTGTCCCACTGTCACTCAGGCCCTTACTATTGTCTTCTGAATTTCAGTATCTCCTACATCCTTTTGCATTGATGCCAGATTAAACTTCACATTTCAAAGGTTCCCTCATTTCCTAATCATTAATTAACATACAAGTATAGCCACAGTTTAGTCTTACCTACCTTATCATCAATAAATGACCCTTAATACTGATTACTAGACATAGGTTAAAAGAAGAAAAAAATATATTTCAGATAAAAGGGATCAGGATGATGAATTGTCTAAAAATCCTTTGATATGAAGGTCTTGAGATTGCTTTACCTGAATAAGAAGAGTCATGGGTATGACTATTTCTTACATACAGTTTTTGAGAAAGTATGCATTTATTTCAAGGGGTACTATCTAGGTGTATGCTATATAAAAAAGAAAAAACTATAGAAATCATAGGAGTATGGTTCTTGAAACAGAGACTTGTTAAGTGATCAAAGGTGCTGTCAGTCTCCAAAGTTAGAATATTACATTCCCTGCAAAGTAGTTAATTAGAGCATACATACATGCTGTTAAGAGGATTAATAAAATACTTCACTGGAGAATTTATGGAATTTTTGTTTGATTGAAGAATTGCCAAAATTTTATGCATATGGGAAGAAGCTAAGAATCCTATGGCCAGTCATGCTTTGATCTAAAACGTCAATTTTAAGGTTACTAGTAGTCATTTTGAGGGTTGAAAGAATTGGCTGAAGGAAATAAAGGGAATTATAATTAGCTCTGTATGATGGGGTCCATATATCTATTTGCCATCGCTGTTTTATTTTGAATGTTTTTGATAAATATTACAGGTACATTTAGGGGCAGAAGATGGGAACTGATAAACCTAATTAGAAACTGCATCTTTCTAATTCTGTGAACTGAAATATTCATTCATGTTGACAATAAAGAAGAGAATATATTAAAGACTGAGCCTTGAAAAGGAAAAGAACAAAATGAAGATTTTTTTCAAAATCCCTTATTAAGTAAAATATAAACTCTCTGAGAGGGCTGATACCTTAAATTTTGTCAGCCAGCATTTTAGGTTTCACCTGTCATCTTAATTATCAGCTAGCACTTTAGCAGAGACATCAGCTTAGTGCAGGCTGCCTTGGGAGCTCAAGAAGGAAAAGGCCAGTTGTCTGGAGAGGCAAATGAAGCCGAGTCTGTAAAGAAGAGATGCCAAAGATTACAAAACCCACTGCATCATTTGCTGATAGCCAGTTCACCTACTAAAATACCTTGCTCTCTTAAGAATAAAAACTATTCCTGAAGTATTGGAAGTTAAATGCAGCAGAAAAGGGATTTGTGTTCTCACCCCTACCCACTATAACCTCCTCCTCTACTTCCCCTCAGCCTTCAGGGAGTGGCTGTGTTTGATAAAATGGTTATATGGAACTATTCATAAAAGTTTGCCCTGAGAAAGAGTCATGTGTCTGATTCCACCTGTAGAGTATGCAACTCTCAATGTCTAATATCAGGGTTGGGAGTTTGAGTCCCATGTTGGGTGTAGAGATTACTTTAGAAAAAAAAATTTTGCTATGAGAAAAAGGCTCTCTTAACAAAACAAACAAACAAACAAACAAAAAACCCGTCGGTGCCTATTGTAAAGAAATTTAAATGCTTTCCCGTCTGGGTGACTCAGTGGTTGGGCACCTGCCTTTGGCTCAGGGCGTGGTCCCCTGATCCCAGATAGGTCCTGCATTGGGCTCCTCCCTCTGCCTGTGTCTATGCCTCTTTCTCTGTGTCTCTCATGAATAAATAAATTTAAAAAAATGTAAATGCTTATGAATGGTATTTCTATTATTATAAGAAATACATGAGTACTTTTCAGGTTGAAGTCAGGAAAAAAATATCAACGCAAATTTGAAGATACCGTAGCCAATCACCCTGATACAGCAGGAACCAGGGAGGAAGTAGGAGTCCCGGGAAAACGGAAGAACAGAAGAGACTTTGATTAAAATGACAATAAAGAAAGGGAACAAGACTAAACAGAAAGGAATCCTTGTTAACCATCTAAATGGAGCTCCCTAGGAATTTAAATGTGTGGGACGGAAATGTTTTTAAATACTTGGTACTGGGCATCCCGGGTGGCTCAGCGGTTTAGTGCTGCCTTCAGCCCAGGGCGTGATCCTGGAGACCCAGGATCCAGTCTCACGTCGGGCTCCCTGCATGGAGCCTGCTTCTTCCTCTGCCTGTGTCTCTGCCTCTCTCTCTCTCTCTCTGTGTCTCTCATGAATAAATAAATACATAAATAAATAATCGTTAAAAAATAAATAAATACTTGGTATTATCCTCTGAAATCTGTTTCTCTATGTCAAAAAGTAAAATAAGTTTATTTTTCTTAAATAAATGCAACCCATTATTAAAATGTTATGGAGTTATAACTTCACTATCAGATATCCAAACCTTTGATTGTTTTAATTAGTCATATTTATTTTTTTGTTATCTGATGTTTGCATTGAGATACCCCTCCTCCCATTTAATGCCTAAGAAGGCATCAATTTTCAATTTCTTTCAGCATGTGTTAGTTTTGGTGGTTTTAGAACGTCATATAAATGGAACCATACTGTGTGTGATGAGGGAACAGATTAGCTGAGGACAAAGCACAAGCTGACACCTGACAAATGCCGCCCTCCCCCACCGTGGGATATGTGTGACATTCCTCAGGCACTCTTGGCTGCCTAAAGCTAAGGAGAAGGAAAAACAAATAGTTAATCTATAGATATTATAGTCCTGTACACAGGAGTCTCCCTGAGTTTACAAAATGTCAGTGATTTACAAGAAAAAAAAAAGCATGCTTATCAATAATCTAACTTCCAGAAGGTAACTCCCAACTATCTTAATGTTAATGCTTTACTAGGGAAAAACAACTTTAATGTGACAATGGCAAATTCTCCGATATCTTTTAGGTACTCTTTAGCATACAAAAATTCTTTTGAAAGCCTCCCTTTTGCTTATCTCTCCTAACTCCTCGGGATAAAATCAGCCACCCCTTCCAACTGTGGCAAGCAGCTCTTCCCTGCCTATTGGTCCTGTCCTGTGCTGTAATAAAACCACCATTTTGCACCAAAGACTTCTCAAGAATTCTTTCTTGGTCGTTGGCTTTGGACCTCACCCCACCAAGTCTCACCTATATTTCAAAACTATTTATATGTATACGTCTGTGTTTGGCTTCTTTCTCTTAGGGGATTAAACAAAAGTTTGAAGTCTATTAATTGTGTTGCATCAGTAGTGAGTTGTTTGTTAATTTGTTTTTGATTCTGCTTAGAATCCTTCTTTGTGGATAAACCACAGTGTTTATCCATTCCTTTGCTCTTGGGCATTTGGATTATTCCAGTTTTGGGCTATTATCAATAAATCTCCTAAGGACATTCACCTACAAGGTTTTTCTTGCATATATATTTTCGTTTTTCTTGGCGGTAACTAAACACTATATATGTAGAATGAATCACAAGTTGAGGGGTTGCTTAATTTTTATGAAAAAAAATACAGACTGATTTCCATAGTATTTATATCATTTTACATGTTTACTAAGACTATATGAGAGTTTGAGTTGCTCTAGATTAGTCTTTTTTAAAATATGATACTCCATTGAGGATGAAATGGTATCTTATCTTGCTTTCACTTTGTATTCTTCTTATGATTCACAATATTGAACACTTTAATGCATTTATTGCCAATAAGTATATTTTCTTTTGCAAAGAGAATTTTCAGGTCACTTATCAATTTTTAATATTTTCTTTTTATTACTAAGTTGCAGAAATGCTTTATATATCTTGGATACAAATTCTTCATCTGATATATCTATTTAAACATTTTCTCCCAGTTTGTGGCTTGTTAGTTTTATTGGAGATATCTTTTGATGAGCAAAAGATTTTATTATATTAAAGCTTATTTTATCAATTTTTTAATGCACAATACTTTGTGGGAATGCCTACTTTTTCATATGCAAAAACATCTTACAAAGATAGGAAAATAATGTCATAAGCTTTTTTCTTATAAATTTAATAATTTTAGAATTTTATATTTGTGTTTGGTCTATTTTAAATTTGTTTTTATGTACAGTGTGAGGGATGAATAAAAGTTCATATTTTGGTCTGCAGATTGCTAGCTATTATACCTCCATTTATTGAAAAATCTGTTCTTTCCAAGTTAAATGGCTTTGGTGCCTTTGGTGATAAACCAATTGGTTACATACAACTCAACTATTTCTGGATAATATATTATAACCCATGGAATAGTTTCTTTACTATTATACCATTACCATAATCTCTTATTTACTATAACATTACAGTAAGACTTGAAATAAGGTAGTATGTGTTCTCCAACATTATTCTTTCTAAAGATTACTTTAGCTATTTTAAATTCTTTGCATTGCCACATAAATTTTAGAAATAGCTTGTAAATTTAAAAAAAAAGGCATGCTTTTTTTTTTCTTAAATTTCATTGAATGAAAGATCAATTTAGGAAAAATGACCATATAAATAATAAGGTTTTTAATTGATGATCATGGTCTATGTTTCCATTTATTTATCAGTCTTCTTGCATTTATCTTAGTGATGTTTAAATTTTAGTGAAGAATTATGTTATATTTTTTGAACTTATTTCTGAGGATTTTTGTTTTACTTTATGGTATTTTAAAATATTTAATTTTACATTTTTTCTTGATCTTTTTACTATTGAACTTATATTTTTCTAATTTTTTATATGCACATATTAGTTTTAAGGTTTTTATAGATTTCTTAGAACAACCTATGTGAATTATTAGGCTATCTGATAATAAATATTTGCTTTTTTCTTTCTAATTTTTAGGCCTTCTAATACCTGTTCTAATTGTCCTGAGTCTTACATTAAACCAGATACTTAGGTTGAATGTTTTTGCCCAGATGCATAAATATGTATGTGTGTATATATACATATATGTTTTTAACAATTTTTTTTTTTTTTAATTTTTTATGATAGTCACGCAGAGAGAGAGAGAGAGAGAGGCAGAGACACAGGCAGAGGGAGAAGCAGGCTCCATGCACCGGGAGCCCGACGTGGGATTCGATCCCGGGTCTCCAGGATCGCGCCCTGGGCCAAAGGCAGGCGCCAAACCACTGCGCCACCCAGGGATCCCACATATATGTTTTTATATACAAAAATATATATATGATGGTACAAAAATATATAATACATACATATGTATACGTGCATATATATTTGTTTTCCAAGTATTTCCAAGTATATATGTTGGGCGGACTGAGAGACAGGGGCACCCAAAATGGCGGACATCTCAAATTGGGTCAAAATGGCTGATCTTCCCGCCAAAGCAGCCATGACCACCACATCATCTCCAGTAAATTGAACCTAGATGGGAAACCAAATTCCATCCAGGACTTTCCAGCCAGGGACCACCCCCCATCATCTGTACTATCCCTACCCCCAGCCAATCACCTAGGGACACGGTGTTCCCTTGCCTAATTTGGCAAGGGACCCACCCGGATCCAGACCCGGAACCAATTAAGACTTAAAAACCCCCACACTCCCCAACCCCGGCGCGACTTCCCTGACTCGGGCCACCTCTCCGAGTCACGGAACCTCGCCCTGGAGCGCTCCCCGTTAAAAGCACTCTCGAACCTATTGCCTGGCTCTGCTGTTTTTATTTCTCCACCGTTCATTTTGGAAAAAACCTAACAATATATGGATATATATATGTGTCCATGTGTGTATGTATATGTATGTATTATTGTTTTCCAAGTATTTTGCAATTGAATTTTGATCTCCTCTTTGTAACTATGGTTGCTTAGAAGAGTTTCTTTTCAATATGTGATAGAAATTTGGGTTTCTAAGAGGTGCATGACTGGCTTAGTGGGTGCAGCATATATGACTTCTTGATATCAGGTTCATGAATTTGCACCCTATATTGGGCATAGAGTTTACTTTAAAAAAATAATTTTGGTTTCTAGTATTATGGATGAGTTTTGTGCATTATTATAAATGATTTGGTTCAAAATTATTTAAAAATTTAGAAGCTTTAAAAATTATTTTGGGTGCAATGTTATTAGGGTATATAGTAGCTTTAAAAAGGGTAATGAGCATGGAGAATGATAGACAAAGAAGTCGACCAGAAAGGATCAGATCTGAGAAGATAAAAGATCAGGAATTCAGCTGGTGGCCTGATTATTTTAAGGACATTTAGGACAACCCAGAGACATATAAAAATGTAGAATTGGCTATATAAGTCTGTAGATTATTAAAGCAATTTTGTAATGTCGTTCATTTAAACTCTTTTCTAGTAAATAATTGGCATCAATTATTTTAAAATTATATTTAGTATTATACCCTATGGAAATATGTTGATCTGTATTTTAGTTATCCATAACTTCGAAATTTTGTACTTTTTATAGGAAAATAATATTACTGACTGTAGCAGTGCTGACACCAATGATTCCACCTTTGGCCCTTCATCTTGTTCATTACCCAACAATGACCTCTCTCTCAGGGCTATGTGTTTCAGGCCCCTTGAAGGTTAATACCATGTCCCAGCTGGAATGTAGGAAGGCTTGTCCTGATCATCCCTAAAGTGGTATACACACAAGGTTCTACTTTATTTTATCATTTTTTAAAGATTTTATTCATGAGAGACACAGAGAGATGCAGAGACATAGGCAGAGGGAGGACCAGGCTCCCTGTGGGGAGTCCAATTCAAGGCTAAATCCCAGGACCCCGGGATCACAACCTCAGCCAAAGACAGGTGCTCAACCACTGAGCCACCCAGGTGCCCCACAGGCTCTACTTTAGAGAATTGGTAGAGGTGACTAGTACACAGAGGGCTCTACTTTAAGTAGTAGAGAGCCCTGGCACACAGATGGCTCCACTTTAGATAGCTACTCTGTGACCTTACCCCCATGCCCTGCTGTATAAAGCTGGGGATTAAAGTCTGGACTTGGTGGAGAATAGGGGAGGGAATAGGGGCAGATGACCTAGGGAATCCTCTACTCAATACACATCCTGTCAGTAAATTACTCGGAATTAAATTCCTGTTAATGGTATGGAGTACTTTGTCTATCTCAAAGTACATTCTCCACAAGGATACCTTACTGTCGCTCCTCCACCTTCAAACACTGACACTGAAATTAGAAAATTTCTCAATTAGATTTAAGATATTTTACTTAGTGCCTACCACTAAGTAGAAATACCACATTACCTTGACATAGTGACTTATTAACAATGAAATATTTCTGTAGTGCATCTATGACCCCTATCCATCTAGTATTTCTAATGACTTTAGAATTTTTATAATGTTATACTACTTAAAATTAAGAAATAAATAGCTTTCAATCAAGATCTTGGAATCCTGAGAGAGAATGCATCTGGATTTGAACCCACATTTTCACTTAGGAATGTAATCAGAGGCAATTTCTTAATTTCTTGTTCCTCAGGTTCCTTTCAACCCACTTCAAAGGGTTGCTATGAAGATTAAATGAGTTAATATTTTTGAAGTGCTTAAAACAGTGTCTGGAACAGAAAAAGCAATATATGTGTTTAATAAATAAGTTAAAACTTTTTAATTTCACCATTCACTGTTAGAAAATAGCAATTGTTGCTTCTAAGAAATGGCATTTTTATTATTTCATTAAATATTAATATCATGTTAGAAACAGCTGCAACTTACTATATTCTTTTATTCCCACCACTTACAAGGCTAAAAAATAATAAAGAAAATAAAGTAAGCATTTGCTAAGCGTTTTCTGTGTGCTAAGCACATACTAAGTGTCTCAACGATCCTGAGATAAATTCCATTAGCCCCTTGTTATATGTGAAGAAACTGAGGCTTAGGGAAAGAATTGACCTTGCCAAGGTCACATACTAATATTGTCAAAAGTGAATTCAGGCTGAGCAACTCTGTATCTTAAGCCATGTATACTGTCTTCCTGAGTCCCATATTCAAGCAGCTAATATTCAAACTCTAACAGTAGCTTGTAAATAACATTAGCAAAATTAAAAAAAAAAAAAACTTTGAAATTTATTTTACTCAAATCCTTATATCTCCCAAAATTCAGAGAACCAATCTTTTAGAAATTAAAATCCACAACCAAGCAAAGGATAGGGGAGGTTGGAAAGTATTATCTGATTCTCTGTCTCTTATTAACACAAATTCAGGCAGCAAGCATTCAATATATATTATTAAATGTATGAGTAGCTGATATTTTTCACACCCCATGAAACTTCTTTCCATATGCTTATATTACCAGGGGTTCAGTTAAGGTATAGTATGCATATGTAATAAATGCTTCATATTCACAACCATTTTACCAATGTCTGCAGATTTCAAAACTAAAATACAAAATCAAGTTAATTAGAAAATTATGTATCCTGTCTGCATTTGATTTTCAAACTTTGCAGTAATAATCCCAGCAACTTATATGAGAAAATTTACATTTTAGTGTTTCTGCTTTACCTTTTGACAAGTGGGATTATTATTATGTGTCTCTCCTTCAACCCCCTCCCCCCCGCCCTGGAAAAAAACATGATAAAAGTATTAACCAAACACTTGGGAGATGACATTAATTAGATTTGTGTTGCAGGAACAATAAGAATAGATTTCTATCATGAAAATTTTCATTATTGAGAAATATGTAAGTTTTTATGGACACTTCAAAATTAACACTGATCAAAGAGAAGAATGGAACTTCTCAGGATACTGGAATTTTAAGTATTTTTTTTCATCCTTTAAAATATATATATTATTAACTTAAAACCTAAAAGATGAAACTATATACGATTTTACAAACAATATGCTTTGAATACCATTTGGACAGTTTAATATTATGATTATTAATTAAAGGTAAATAATTATTTTTCATTTCTTGCATTTTTCTTCTAAATGAATGTAGGATGGCCCAGATAAGTTATTTGTTTCCCATGATCTCCCTTAATTTGAAAGTGCACTTAGCTTTTATTCAAACTTTGTTTCTTTGTTTTTGTTTAAGATTTATTTATTTATTTGAAAGAGTGAGAGAGAGAAAGAGAGCATGATTTGGGGGAGGGGTAGTGGGTGAGAAACTCAAGTAGACTTCATGCTGAGCATGGAGCCCTAGGCAGGGCTCAATCTCATGATCCTGAGATCATGACCTGAGCTGAAATCAGGAGTCAGTGGCTCAATTGACTCAGCCACCCAGATGCCCCTATACAAACTTTATTTCTAATCTAAGAATCTCAAACCCTGGTATAAAGTTCCAAGATAAACTAGAATGAGTGTAGGACTCTAGAGATAAAGTACTTCATATCTTACTTAAAATACATTTTGTTGAGGGGCATTGGTTGAGTGTCTGACTCTTGGTTTCAGCTCAGGTTATGAGCTCATGGATCCTGGGATTGAGATCCAAGTCAGGCTCTGTGTTCAGCAAGGAGTCTGCTTGAAGATTCCCTCCCTCCCCAATCTCCAGCTTTCTCTCTCCTCTCTCTCTCATTAATAAATAAATATTTTACAAACACATTTTGGGAGTACCTGGGTGGCTCAGTTGTTGGTTAAGTGTTGCTGTTGGGTCAGGTCATGATCCCAGGGTCCTGGGATCAAGCCCCACATCCGGCTCTCTGCTTTTCAGAGAGCCTGCTTCTCCCTCTGCTCTCCACTCATGCTCTCTCTAGTTATCTCTCTCTGTCTCTGTTTCTCTCTCTCAATAAAGTCTTAAAAAAATAAAAAAATGCATTTTGTTGGGATAACAAAATCTAAATTGGCTAGTGGTACTTACTAAGAGATACAGATGAGTATCTATGCAAATAAATGCCTGGTAGGCTGGGGCTAGATGCTCAATCCTCATCACCTAATTCAAATATAATGGCTTTGTTATTAATGAAGGATATTTAAATCCAAACACCAAATATATGCAGATCCCTGTGTTTGAAATATTTTCTCTCCTTTTTTATGTTACCCACCAGGCTAGAATTCTGACCTTCCAGGTCTCAGTTTAAATCTCACTGTCATATGAGGGTCACTTTACTGACCATTACCACCAATTCTCTCCCACTCCAGGCTCAGTAGATTGTCATCTTATTTATCTGTTTGTTTACTTCACATTTTTTGTTAGCACTTATATGTAGCTGAAATTTAAAACTTACTCATACAAGTATTTTTTTACTGTGTGTCCCAATGTAAGCTATAAGTCCCAGGAGAAAGTGATTAATTTCCTTCAGCTTATTTAGAACTTCACACAATATTTGACTTTCAGTAAATGTTTTTTGAATAAATAATGAACAAACCAGAACAACAACAACAAAATAATGATTTGAGAAGATCTAAAACAAGACCATTTGTGAACTATTTGAGGGATTGTCAGACAAATAATAGATGGAGATATAATTAATTAGTTTCAGTGTAACTAATTACTATGAAGATAACAATGTACATCCTTATTTGATCATTAATCCATCTTCATAGTGTGTCCAATACAATCTTCTAATTGCTAATAGGTGAATACCAGGTTCAGTTCCTGTACCTACTTTTCTTTCTATTCTATTTCTATTTGCATTATGTGTTGTTGTTGTTGTTGTTTCTCTCAGTGATTTGGTTTCCACCTAACTAAAAAGATTCCCTCATTCACTTTGCACTGACTGATTTTTTGCCTTTTTCCCCCCCTATAATTTCTCTAAATTTCTGCTTTGAACTCTTATTAGTTTAGGTGGCAGAAATACCGTTTTAATCAATGTAGCGATTACTCAAATTCCTTTTGCTCTGAACTCGTTAGAGGTTTTGGGGTGGGATGCTTACACGTATGTGTATAGTCCATCTAACATAATTTGATCACCTGTCCATGCTAGCTTTGATTGTTACTATCCCTGGCATTCCAATAATAGTGTTATTGTAGTATCTCTTTCCTTTGACAAAGGCCTCTTTGAATCTCACTTTCTCCTTACAGCTTCAGGGAAGATGGGAATATTTTTGTGTGGCACAAGTGATATTCTGCTACTTTTCCATGATGGCTTTTGAAGAGCTCCATGAAATGGGTTACAGGTCTTTGCTTTCTCTGAGATGCCAGTACCTAATAATATCTTGCCTTTTTCCTGATTTATCAGTGTTGCCATAGTTTTCTCTCTTATTACAAGTGTGGTCTATTTTAGAGGTATTATTTATTTATTTATCCATTCATTATTTTTTAATACTAAGTAATCTTGTGGACTAAACCTTTGAAATCCAATTTGTTAGGGTTTTTCTTTTGTTCTGTTTTCTACTCAATTGTCACATCAATTTCTAGAAACAATGAATA
Source organism: Canis lupus baileyi (assembly GCF_048164855.1). Lineage (NCBI taxonomy): Eukaryota > Metazoa > Chordata > Mammalia > Carnivora > Canidae > Canis > Canis lupus. The sequence continues at coordinate 33,126,052 of NC_132847.1, read as the reverse complement.
TCTTGGAGAAGATCTGATAACAACAGGATGGGAAAATATTAGGGTGTAATTGCTTAATATTTCCAAATATCACCACACAAATGTAATTACATTACAACTGTTTGTTAACCTTAACACAATATATACTTGTTTAACACTGCGGCAAATACTTCTACCTCATTACCTTTGCTTTATCTTGATAATTTTAGCATGTTATTATGCCATGTTCAATTTTCTACATGCACTGTTGTGCATAATTTATTCTGCATCTGTTTTATATGATATTGATTTGCTTTGGACAACTCTACTCCTAAGACTTGGCTTAGGCTTTTATTGTGGTTGCATTTAGACAGGCCACTATTGTCTTTCTGGTCACACAAACGCCACTAAAATTATTTGTTTCATCACTAAGACTCTACACTGGCCAGGTTAGCTCATAGAAAGTACTGACCTCATATTCCTCATAGTCTTGTTTCAATGATACCCATTACTCCTGATATATTGATGACACCGAGTTTTGAATTTAACATTCAGTAGATTAGGATAAAAGGACTTATTTTAGCTATCCCCAAATTTGATAAAGAAAGAAAATCTCTGGTTCAGATTGCTTCTAGGAAAATCATAATCTCAATGACAACAATAGATCCTTTATGCTATAGATCTTAGCATTTCTTTTTTTAAACACCCCATTTATCAGAGTTCATTGCTATTAAATATCTGTCTTAAATATGTCAATGACTATTTACTATTAAAAAAAACCTTCATAATATTTTAAATCCCTAAATTTCTCCTGCCTAACTGCCTATATACTGGAAAATGAAATTCTCTTAACTCCCTGTTCCTCCTCTTCTTGTGTGCTCACTTCAATTCTTCACCTTAAACATGGCTGCATTGTGACAATCCCCTAATGTCATACATGCTACAAGATTATTTTACTGGCATTTTCCTCATCTCATCATCTCATTGGTAGAGAAGTGAAAGTTTTCAGTACTTACATTAGAATTATACAGATTGCTCATTATTGATTACTAGCAACTCTATTTTTCTTTGTACAAGAAATGATCCTTCATAGAATCACTACTAGTAAACATTTAGGTTAAAATTTGATTCTGGAGATTTCTAATTTTAAAACCAAGAAACAAAAAAAGAAGTAAGAAAAAAATTGAATATTTATTTCTCATTATATAGTTGTCCTAAGGCATATATTTGTATATACTCATAGTTAATATAGCTCTAGGCAATAGTCTTCCAACATATAGTATCTCTTTCCACTCTTAGCATTTTTGATTTCAATTTGAGTCCTCTAATTAAAAAGAGAAAAAATCAGGAGCATATAAAATAGGAAGCTAGAGACGTTAAAAAAATAAAAATGTAAATGTATTTACATAAAGTTATAAAATGTCTATAATGCAAACATTCAACAAAGTTAAGGAATGTATGCAACACATACATAGACAAAGGGTTTCCTTGACTTCCTAAGTATTTTTACTAATCATTCTTATATAGACAAAATACAAGTAGAAAAATGGACAAAATACCATACAGGCAGTAGCCAGGTTAAAAAAAAAAAAAAAATATATATATATATATATATATATATATATATATATATATGTATGTATAATTCCCTTTACATATACATATATATTTATATATAACATATATACATATATATTTCCTTTTATATTACTAATATAAAACTATATTATATATTATATATATAGGAAATGAGCAAAAAAAGATCCTCTAACTCACAATGAAGTAAATAAATAATGAAAGAAATCACGGATGCCTGGATGGCTCAGTGGTTGAGTGTCTGCCTTTGGTTCAGGGTGTGATCCCAGTCTGGGATCAAGTCCCACATTAAGCTTCCTGCAGGAAAGAACTTCCTTCTCTCTCTGCCTATGTCTCTCTGTCTCTCTCTGTGTCTCTTATGAATAAATAAATAAAATCTTTAAAAAAAAGAGAAAGAAAAAAAGAGAAAGAAATCAAATGCTGTTTTTATACATCTGGCAATTTTTTAGGGGACATAATTTGGCAAAATCTGTCAAATTAAGATGCATGAACTGGTCCAATAATTCTAGGGCCCAGAAATTACAACAGATATATTTATACCAGGATGTAAATATAAATTCAGCAGTTTTTGATCGAATAAAGTTAAAAAAGATTCTAAATGTCTATTAATACAGATCTTTTAGGTAAATAAGGATTCAGATTAATGTGTTGTAGGCTTTTTGAGAATAAGATCACATTCTTCTATATCAGTGAATTCCTTGCAGGATGTAGATGTGGATACTCAATAACTTTCTTGGATTACCAAAAAATGGGTCATAAAAATAGATTTAAAATGCTTGTGTACATTTAATCAATTAAATTATTGACCAATTATAAGACACGAAATATTGTGCTAGTTAAATGAGAAGTAAATAATAAAATTAGATATAGTGCCTACCCTTACTGACCTTATAAAGCAAGTTCAAGAGATTGTAAGGTTAATTTAAATAATAACCCTCCAAGTCATTAGCATGTTAGCATCTATTCTCTATGGTATTAATTAGGATAAGTGGTAGTAAGCAAATATTACTTGTAAGTACATTTTTGATTAACACCTCTCCATGAGTAGGTTATTATATTAGTTTTCTATTTCTAAGTAACAAATTACTACAAACTCAGCAACATAGAATAACCCCCACTTATTATCTACAAATTCTGTAGGTCAGAAGGCCAGGAGGTCTCTACTGAGTTCTCTCCTTAGGTTCTTGCAGGCCTTAATCAAGGTGTCATCTGGGCTGGGCATTTTTATGGAGATTCAGAAGATGAATCTGCTTCCAAGTTCATTAAGATTTTTGCCGAATTCTCTTCTTTGCATTTGGAGGACTGAAGTTCCCATTTCCTTGCTAAAAGTCAGCCAGGGCTGGCTCTCTGCTTCTAGAAACCACTCACTTTCCTTCTTAAGTGGCCTTTTTAGTTAAGCCAGCAAGGACAGGTTAAGCCCTTGTTCTCCTCAGCTCTCTGATGTCTTCAGTCATACCACCACTACTGCTATAGGATTTATGTGAATAGATGAGGTCCACCCAAGTAGCCTTCCTTTTGATTAACTTGGAGTCAACTGATTAGTAACTTAAAAAAAAATCTGCAAAATCCATTTTTGCCATGTCAAAGGCGTCTCATAAAGTGTGTGATGTCTCATCGTGTTACTACCTGGATTAGGGTGGGGAATATTGTCAGGGGTGGGGCACATTTTAGAATTTTGCCTACCACAGTCATATACTCTTATTAGATTAAGTATTGTAACAGTGTTAACTTCAGCAAGCTATTTGCCTTGTATGCTTTCCTAAATCTATAACTAGTGGTCTATTGTAAGCTAATTTTTAAAGTCCTATTAAGGCCTCTCAATATATAGGTTTTTCCTTAATTATAATTACATACCAACATAAAGATTTAAATATAAGATGAATAAAAATGAGAGAAAATCTGAATGTGAGATTAAATTAGATCCAGAAGGCAAGAGTTTGTCTGAGAACAGAAAAATGTGGAGACTCCATTTTAATAATGTGATTTTTTAAAAATATGCAATTTTAATATTTGTTACATTCACATGTTGACAGCACATGTAGCTATAAAGAAACAAATGAGTTTAGAATCTAGGTTACAAGCTCAATTAGTTAAAACAAAGCTAAAGATAACCTACATTGTTAATAGCACATTATGAATCATAATGATCTCAGAGTGTTTGAGGCTGCACACCTTCATTAACAACTTTTTTGGTTGATAATCTAGTAGCAAAAACTCAGAGAAGAGGTAAATTTGTGGCTTGCTATCGTGGAACACGGAATATTAGCCTGGACCTACAAGCTGCTCTGATTTTTCCCCATTCCTTTTCTGCATAGAAAATTCTGAATAAAGATCAAATATTAGCATACATAGGAAATACCTACTCCAATGGCAACAAACAGATTTAATGTTTCTTATCTTTGTTAGTAATGCACTCTATACATGTTTATGTTACATCAGTTATCATCTTTAGTCACAACTCTTTACTTAAATGAATTTTGATTACCTCACTTTTTATGCAGTAAACTCAGGGCCAGGAATATGCATTTTTATTTGTATCTAAAAATGCCCAAAGCTAAATAGTAGCCACACAATTTATATTTTGTTAATAATTTCCCAATTTCCCAAATATTTTTGATTATTAAATTAGCCTAAAATGGGGGGGGGTGCAGTTTAAAGCACAGTTTTTCTTTACACTCTTTGCACTTTGAAGAAATCTCAATTTTATGTATGGATCTTTTTGAAGGGAAGATATAGACAGTACCACAGTTAAAGTGAAGAAAGGAGTGATTTTATGACTTAGGTCTGATCATTTAGATCTACCAATTTGTGAGTTTGATGGACTGATATTGTCCAGGGGAAGAGACTATTTCTGTGGTATGGCTTCCTTATGTCTATGAAAAAGTCTATTGGTATTTTGAATGAAATTGCATGGGATTTATATAATTTGAGGAAAATCCTCAGCTATAATTAATTTTTGGTATTCATACACATGGAACATGTTTGCACTTATTATTATTTCTCAAAATTCTATGTTGTTTTTCAGTAAAAACTTACTATTTTATTAAGTAAATATAATTTATTAATAAATGTATCTTTTTAAATTTTTATTTGTTTTTGTTAACAAATATATCTTATTAACTTTTGTATTTTGTCCTTATGGCCATCAGATTTTTAATTTCCTATTTATAATATTGTATAGCTTTTTTGGAAATATTACTTAGAGTCCTATGATCTAAAATGTTTTATTTTGTTTTTAAATTTAATATTTTCTATCAGATTATTTTAATGCAATGATACAGATAATACTCATTTTTTAAATTTTACTTCAGAGTGTATTGTGTAGTTAAGGGATTCCCTTAAAACTATCAAAACTAGAAAATTAGCATTGTATTTTCTCATTTGCAAACTTTACACATATTTTGGCAGTTGGTCAAATGATGTTTTTTCTAGGAAAAGAAAATTTGTAATTATAAATTTCATTTATTTGTTGGCATATCTTTTTAGACTCCTTTAAAAGAGTTCCTGAATTTTTTATTGTATTTCACAAAAACTACCACTTTTGAAGAGTACAAGCTACAAATTTTGTGAAATATCTCTTAATTTGATTTGTCTGATGTTTTCTCATGATTAAATACCAGTTATACATTTTTGGCAGGAACACACACACACAAAATGATGCTAAGTTTGTCCCATTATATCATATTAGGAGAGATACATTGTTGATTAATCATATTATTGGCAATATTTAACTGTGATCATTTGGTTTGGGTAGTGACTGCTATGTTTCTTCACTGTGATCATGTCACTAGTTTGTCCTTTGTAAGGAATAAATATCTTGTGGGCAGATAATTTTAAGACTTATGTAAATATTTTGTACTCTTCACTTATTCACCCTCTAGTTTTAGTAGCCATTGATGATCAGAATAAATTGTTGTTACCAAACGGTGGTTTTCTGAGTCAGTCATTTTTTCTCATTGATTAGTTGGCATTGCACTGCAAGTGATAATTTTTCCTTTATATTTAATCATTGTATATATACTTGCTTATTTGTGTATTTACTTATTTGCATTAGTGTGGATTTATTGATACTTAAGTAAATTTGTTTTAATCCTTTACTTTTATATTTATTTTGAGGCTCAGATTTCCCAAGTTTTGTTTAATAGATCAGGTGTTCTCAGATCTGACTCTTTCATGTTTTTTTTTTTTTTTTCTTTTTCCCTTTTCTTTCCTTTTGACATGCTCCTGCCATTCTTTGAGCAGTTCCTTTTTTGGAACAGGATAATGTCATAGGCTAATCTTATGCCCTAAGCTCAGTAATTGGCCGTTTTCCCAAAGACTCTTAGTTTCAATCAATGGAAAAACAATGAATTTTGTAACCAAAAAGTAAGTGCTGGTTGTTTTCATTGCTGCTGAGGTGTCATTGCATCCAGACACCCCACTGACAGAGATATAAAACATAAATGTTTACTGACATACACATATCAATACATGTGTGCATGCATAGATATATAAGCACATCCAAAGCCAACTAGTTTATATATATTAGGAATGTATAAATTGATAACTTAAATCTAGTTGACCTATTATGCAATCTGACTTGCCAAGTGACAAATGGGGTATATAAAAGGCTGATACAACTGTCTCCTTGACTCAACTGAAATAAAGATTCTACTTGGAAAACTTGGTGGTTCATGTTCTGCAAATAAAACTCCTCCTGTGCAATGAAGGATCCTTGGTAACTGTGCCTAGAACTCTGAATACCACAAAGCTTGCCTATGATTTATTTGTCCTACTGCACACTACCCTTTACCTGTATTAAAGCCCATCATATTTATACTTTGTAGAGTCTTATGAATCCTTTCAGTTGTCCAACCTGTGTAATTTTTGCAACATATATTTACTCATATAAATATATATCCATTTTTATGTCATGCTATCTAAAAATGCATAGACAAAACCACCAGATTACATTGTTTAACTCTAGTTCCAATCTAATGCCACATTGTTGTTGTTATTCTTTGCCCCTTCCTTATTTATAACTCCCAACTCTGACAGTGAAAAAACAAATCCCCATTGTCCAAAATACATTCACTCATTTGCTAAAATTTTGAATGTACAAAAAGGAGTTTCAGAAGTGCTATTGCACTTGTAAAATGAACCTACTAATTAGAGTTTAATGTCTATTTGGAGGAGTTTATTTTATTTTATTATTTTATTTTATTTTATTTTATTTTTATTTTATTTTTGGTCTTTAGTATGAGGATATATAATTCTAATACTGTGTTCAAAAGTTACCTGGGTTAATTCTTTTTTATTCTCTTTAGTGTGACTGTGTTGTTCATTTGAAATACTGTTTGGGTCATTTGAGTCTATTTAAAGTTTTAGAAATTTTTCATCCCTTCTTTATGGATTGTATCTATTTATCTATTCATTTAATCATGTTTACTTATTTATGAGTATTGAAAAATTAAAATGGTTTGAAGTTGCAGGACTATGCAAAAAAATATATTAAGAGAAATGTTATCTTCCCTAATTCCCTGTATTCTTTCCATCTCATTTCTATCCACGTCCTGTAGGTAACCAGTTTCATTAATCTCTCAATTACTTTTCCTATGTCTTCTTGTTCAAAACTGCAGATACATATGTATTTTCTTATTTCTCCTCTGTTCTTTAAACACAAAAAAAGCATACTATAGATCTGGGATTTTTTTGTCAAGGGCCAGAAAAGAAACAGTTGTAGATTTATTGGAGTAGAAGTAAATCAAGGCTTTTAACTGATAATTTTAAAATATAAACATTAAAATCACATATACATTTTGGAATACATATTTAGTAACTTGAAGAAAAAAGTGTTCAGGAGGGATTTTTTTTCTCAAATAGTATTAATTAACAAAATCAATTGCAAAACTTTGGTTAATGTTGATGTGTGGTTAGATTTTACACGTCATCTTCAAATGTGTCTTTTCTTATAGATAATACTGCTAAATTCTGTTATCAGTCTTTGAGTATATGATTTTAATTGAGCATATTTACCACTTAGAAGGCAGTTGTATAATTATATTAATATTTTCCTTTGATGCATACACCTTAGCATGCCAACACATTTACAGATCAGTCAATTCCAAATACAGTTTAGATAGAAGCTCCTCAGTTACACAATTAGGTCTATTGATAAATATGAAAATTCTCTTTGTGCTTATGTTAAGGTCTTAAAAAACCCTTTGATTTGTAACTTAGAAAATATATTTATTGGAAATATTTATGGAAATAGAAATCTTGCTCTTTGTTTTAGCTTTTGAAAGGATAAAAAGTGTATTAAGTCACTTGACATTACTTAAGATTCAAATATCAGTTACTCTTAAAGTGACTTTGCCACAATGTAAGTTTCACATATAAACAGTATTTTATCTTGTAATTTTAGATCAAATTCACTAAGAAATATTTTCAAGTATATATCAAAAGCTAATTTCCCAAATCATTCAGTGTTAAATAGCAGTCATTGAAAATGGTTCTTCCAATTGAGAAGAACTACAATTTTGGACTTGAGTTCAATAAATTGAAACAAAACTTCACCATCGCTAAAGTATAAAACTGGCTTGTTGTAGGACAAATAAGGATATTAAGTTTCTGTTAGAATAAAAAGTCACAGAAATAACAATGATTAAATGCACACATGTCGATATCATTTACCATTGACCCTCCTAGCTTAATAGCACATGCCAGAGTCACATATTTCAAAAACCCCTTAAAGTATCTGCTGGAAAATAATACAATGGATATTATGGACTTTAAATGACTTAATTTTTCATAATCTTTGAAAATTTGTATAAGGAAGTCCTTTTTCCCTGCTCCACACTATTTTTAATATTGTGAATTTAACACTTCTCAGCAGATTTCACTTTAGTTTGTACTCAATTAATGTTTTCTTGACTTCTTCTAAAAGGTGTTTGCCTGTAATTGTTCATGAAGACTATTCATACAAGGTAATCGATTCTCCTTTTTTTTTTCAGTCACTTTTTACTTGGCATTAATGTCTTGAATAAATAACTGAACAAGGGGATCCCTGGGTGGCGCAGCGGTTTGGCGCCTGCCTTTGGCCCAGGGCGTGATCCTAGAGACCTGGGATCGAGTCCCACGTCGGGCTCCCGGTGCATGGAGCCTGCTTCTCCCTCTGCCTGTCTCTCTTTCTCTCCCTCTCTCTGTGACTATCATAAATAAAAAAATAAATAAATAAAAAAAAAAAAACTGAACAGGGACAATTACATCTTTCTAGTTTTCAAAATCCAATGCAACAACACAAAATGAATTTCTCTTTTTTATTTCATTTTTCTTCTTCTTTTTAAGTTTTTAATTCTAGTTAGTTTACATACATTATAGTGTATAGTATACAATATAGTGATTCAACAATTTCATATATCACGTTTTAGGTTTTGTTTTTTTTTTCCTTCATTTTTTACAAATATTTAGTAAGTACTAAATATGAGATATTGTAGCATTCAGGGTAATTTACTTTCTCATATAGAAATAATTTTATTTTATTTTTTGCATTAATTCAGGTAATCATAAAAATATAAAAAATACTATATTTAGTAGTTTGCTCCTAATTACCTGTTGAAGTTGCTCCCAATTTTCTCAACTCTTCAAGAAATTCTTCTCACTGAAAATGTCATACTCTTAAGTTTATTTTCTCTGGTTATATTTCTTTGATTCATCCAAATAGTATGTAATTAATTACCCATTTGTGAATATTTTTTATTATGTGGCTAGCACACAAACCACTGAAATCTTACTTTAATTTTAGCTTCACTTTTAATTTTTATTTTTTTTAAGAAATTCTGCTGTGATAAGCTATTCTAATACATATGTTCTAATTTTTCCTGCTGTTGCTTTCATGTGAGCTGAGAATAATGTGATAAGTGCTTATAATTCTAAAACAAAAACACAAATAATCTAATTTAAAAAAAATAGGAAAAGAAATTGAATAAAAATTTTGTGAAAAAGGATATACAACTGTACAATAAGTTATTGAAATCATGCTTAGCATTATCAGAAATAAAGCAAATATAAGTTAAAAACCACAATGAGATACCATTTCACACTCACTTAGGATATCATTAGTTTTAAAAGGATAAATAAATAAATAATGCTGGCAAGGTTATGAAGAAATTGGAACACTTTTTCATTGTTAGAGGGAATTTAAAATTATGTAGCTGGTTTGAAAACAATTTAGCAGTTTCTTAAAAATTTCAATCTAATTTTACCATAGACCCAACAATTTCATATTTCTTTATGCAAAAAAAATTAAAACATGTATATACACAAAGACTTGCACATGGCCATTCTTAGAAGCATATTTCATAAGAGTCGAAGAAAATTGACTCATATCTGACACTAGTACCTGGAGACCAAAATAGTGTCTTTTTTTCTGCATACGCCTTTCGCATTACGCAAGAAGTCTGCCTCACAGTGAATTCAATGGGGACAGAGACCGATGTTAGATTTTTCTTTTCTTTTCTTTTCTTTTTTTCCAGTCACCCAAAGTACTATGGGAAAAGTTACAGTTAAAAACAGCAAAAAATTTCTAATGGGTTTTCTGATTTCTGGAATCAGGACCAAGTGGAAAATTCTTTAACTACTGATTTTTGCCAAGAAGTAAGAAAATGATAGTATCACATCTCTGGTAGAATTACAGATAGTAAAGAAAGATTTCCACAGGTATCATGTTTTGATCAGTGTAAAAACTGGGTAGATAATAATGGTAAACTACTGGAAATGTAGTTTCATCCTTATGTCAGTCTCAGCTGTGGATACGGATGAAGTATCTTAACTATAACAAATTAATGCAATGCTTGGTGCATTGTATATAACTATCTGCAACTATTGACCTAAATCATCTGTTTACTTCCATTCATATAAGAAAAATAATTTCAAGCAGTTTGTCTTTACCTAGCAAAAGCAGCTTATTACTTCCATTGTCTTAGGTACTCTAAATCCTTCTGTTTATCACAATATTGCCTGGAGAATCCTTCGTAACATTAATAGTCCACAAAATACAAGACTATGCATTAAAGTACTTATGTTTTGCTAATTGCTCCTGGTAAGCCAGAAGTAGCATGCAATCTAAAAGCCTTAGTGGAACACTTGAATGCCAAAAAGAGGAAGATGAATCCTGCAAGATGTCTGTTTTGCCATATTGAGGAAAAGTAACAATCCAATGGTCTTGGGTGTTCTGGTGTATTTTTCTAAAGCGAGGTAAAGTTGCTTTATTTTATGTCACACAACACAAAAAAAAACAGATAATTGGGGAATTCTGGAGGGACAATATACCATATTGGGAATGCTGTTCAGAATCATATACTATGTGTTCTATAAGGCTTCCTATTTTCAGTAATATCTGAGGACAAACAAACAAAAGATTCTACTGTACATCTTGGCTACCACACAAGCACTTGTCCCACTTGTGCCATATGACAAAGCCAATGCTATGAATAGTGTTTTCATCAAACATATATGCTAAATATGGTCTTTGTTCAGTCCCAATAGAGAAATCATAGAACTGGCAATTACAATTTTTGAGAAAAACTGTGCTGATTTCTAGCAATAACTATTAATTTAAACAGTGATTCTTGACTGTTACTAGGCCCTAATAGACATTAAACTCTTAATAATAAGACACCAAGCTGTCATGAATTGTGTTATCTAATCAAATGAAAAATGAAATTAGACATTGATGGCAGGATTTTTTAATTAAATTGAGATGGTGTAAGACTGGGCCCAAACAGGTTCAGAAGCCAAAATACACACGTGATAAGTTGACAAACTCCTTTTCTCTCTTTTCCTACTATTTCACTCTCTCTCCCTTAATCCATATATAGAGTTTTGAGGAATTTAATAAGAGAATGGAAAAGATAGAAAGGCAAATGTAAAGTGAGAAAGGGGAGCTTTAAGAAATTGTTAGACAAAATTGAATTTAATATGAAATATATAAATTAAAATATTTTGTAGTGATAAAAACATAATCCATAGCAAAGAGATCCAAATAACATGAATAATTTAGATAGCTTCAAAATACATTAAACATAACCTAAGAATCCTAAGGAAAAAAAGTGTGAACATGATTGTAATATGGGATTTTAGACTACCTCCTAACCTATGAAATATCATTTGGAAAGAATAAGGATATGCAGGACTTAATTACCGAAGTTAATGCAGTTGATATATATCATATTCTGAAAATACTGAACCTACTTTTTAAGTCCCTAGCATTAATAAGTAAAGCAGACATTTACCAAATCAGAAAAACAATATCTGGTGTATTATTAAAAAGCATCCCTTTTAGGCCAGATTTACTGCATCCTTTAAGTTTTGCTATACCATGTTTTCATTTTCATTTGTCTCAAAGTATTTCTCTATTTCCCTTTCCTTTTCTTCTTAGATATATTGGTTGTTCAGGAACATGCTGTTTGATCTCTACATACTTGTGAATTTTCCAGCTTTCTTCTTGTAATGGATTTTTAAATTTCATACCAATATACTTGGAAAAGATACTGACATTTTTTCAATCTGCTTACATTAAGACTTGTTTGATAGCCTAACATATGATCTATCCTAGAGAATTTGCATGAGTGTTTGAGAAAATGTGTTTTCAGATACTGTAGATGGAATATTCTATACATGCCTATTAGATCTATCTAGTCTAACATGTAGCTTAGGTTCAATATTACTTTATTGATTATCTTCTATCTATTGTTGAAAGTGATGTATTGTAGTCCCCTATTATTATATTGCTATTTCCCCTCTCAGGTTTGTTAATCTTATGCTTAATACATTTAGATGCTCTGATAGTGATTATATTGCTATTTCCCCTCTCAGGTTTGTTAATCTTATGCTTAATACATTTAGATGCTCTGATACATAAATATTAAAATTGTTAAATTTTCTTGATTAATTGATCCCTTTTATTATTATAAAATGATCTTTTGTTGGCAGGGTGGGTCTTATATTTGTTTTGTTTAATGTAAGTATAATTACCACTGCTTTCTTTTGGTTTCCATTTGCATGGTATATCTTTTTAAATCTCTTTGCTTTTAGTGTATGTTCTTAAAATTGAAGTGAGGCTCTTATAAGCAGCAAGATTTATTTTTTTTAATCCATTCAGTCACTTAATGTGTTTTGGCTGGAGAAGCTTTTAGAGATTTTAGTTATTTATTCATGAGAGACAGAGATATGCAGAGACATAGGCACAGGGACAAAGCAGGCTCCCCATGGAGTGTCTAATGAGGGACTTGACCCCAGGACACAGGGATCATGACCTGAGCTGAAGGTAGACACCCAACCACTGAACCACCCAGGTGCCCATTGACTTGAGAATTTAGTCCATTATATTTAAAATTATTGATAGATATGGATTTATTCTTGCCATTTTGTTGTGTTTGGGTTATTATTCTGGTTTTGCTGTTCTTACTTCTTCAGTCTCTTCCTTTGTTATTTGATGATTGTTTGTGGTTTTATGCCTTGATATTTTTTCTCTTTTGTGAAACTACCGTAATGTTTTGCCTTGTGTTACCATGATTATTACATAAAATATCTTATTGGCATAATAGTCTATTTTAAGCTGATAATTACAACGTTGAACACATACAAAAGCTCTACATTTTTGTACTAGTCTCTATGTTATGTGTTTGATGGCAAAAATTGCTTCTTTTTGTAGTATTCTTAGTGGCTCCCAGGATTTGAGGTATCCCAAAGGAGAAGATCCTAGTCAGCATCTGGATAGAAGCTGATTATAAGCTGGACCCTCAGTTAGCAGCTGGGAAAGCACACAATAAAACCGCTAGGAAGAAACTGAGAAATAGGCAATTTTGCTTGTGCCTTCTGCCCTGAGCCCAAGTGCACAGCTATGGGATATGCTCTTGTTACTGTTTAAAACTGCTTCTTTGTTTGTTGTAGTCCTCCTTGGGCTTGTGAATGCAAGCCCCATTATCCATCAAAGCTAGGTGATGTATGGGATTGTCCTTTTGGTGGGAACCTTTAAAGTTGAGGCACATATGGGCATACTCCTTCTAGGGAGATACTGGCAGCTTGGAGATACTGGAGATACTCCACGTCTCTTGGTGTGAACTGGAGGGTGAATGTTGAGGAAGTGCTCACTAGCTCCTTTAGGCTTCACAGAAGACTGCAGTCAGCACCAAACTGCGTGCTAATTAGAGGGTCCACCCTCAGGCAGCCCCTTATAAAGTATGTGGTCAAATGCTTTCAGGATAGAACCAGATTGGTCATTTTTGCCTATTCCCTCTGCCCAGGGAGAAACCTTGTGGTGAATGCTTGCATATCCATTGGAAACTGCTTCTTTTTTGCTGTAGTCTTGTAGGACTCATGAATAAAAGCCCTCTTGACTTTCAGGGGTGGGGATTTTTAGGGGCCCATCCCTTAGACGGGAACCTTAAAACTTGGGGTGGCAGATATGAGGTCCTAACCCTTAGCTCCTCAAGGAGAGGTTAACAGTTAGGAGATCTCTCTTGGTTATGTAACAAGGATGAAATTTATCATAAGAGTATGTATCATCCTTTCTTATGCATTTCAAGATGGCTATATTCTTAGTTGTCTGCTATATAGGAGGCATTCAACTAGTTTCTGGATTTTTCTCATATGAACTATACCACAAGCATCTATGAGAGGAGGGAAATTCAAGAGCCTTCTATGTCATCATCTTGTCTAATAACATTTGCATTATCAATATTTAAAGAAAATAAAAGCGTCTAGCAATTATATAAATTAATAGACTAATATATATTGTATAGAAATTCTAGAATAAAATATGAGAAGGAATGTATTAAAAGGAATATATAAAAATAATTATATGGAAATCTCTAGTATTTAAGACCTATGTTTTCAAATAAAAAGTACACTCCAATAATTATAATTATTCTACAAATGATAGAAGAATAAACCTAAATGAACATACCCCAGGACACTTTATTCTGAAGATGCAAAAAGCAAGGAAACAATATAATTCTCATGGGTATAAGATACAAGGAAATAAGAGAGAATTCCCAGAAAATTCTGAGAGATGGGCACCTGAATGTGGCTTAGTCAGTTAAGTGTGTGACTCTTGATTTCAGTTCAGTCATGATCTCACTCACAGTTCTGGGAGAGAGCTCCATATTCAGTATGGTGTCTGCTTGAGATTCTCTCTCTCTCTACCTTTGGCCCACTCACATTTTGTACTTTCTCTATCTCTTTCTTAATATAAACAAAATCTTAAAAAAACAAAGAAAATTCTGAGGGAAAAACAAATTGCTTACAAATGAAAAATAACTGAGTAACAGCATTTTCCTTATGAACCCCAAAGCAACAGTCAAACAACAGTTTCAAAACAATAATGGGAATTATTGGTCAAATTTAAATTTATGCATAAGCTATCATAAAAGAATAAAGATCAACTAATGACATTTTCTGATAGAAAAATGAGAGTATTTTTGCTACATTATGACACAACAAAGCTAAAAATATTGTTAGCAAGTATTAAAATAAACCAAAAAAGGGAGGAATAAAATATCACAGTGCTTTAGAAATTGGCATATTATTTCAGAAAATTTTTCCAACTATTGATAATATAAATAACAGTATTTTTTCTGTGTTCAGCAAACTAGCAAAATTAAAACTCTAAGCAGTAAGATGAAGAATGGGAAAGTTTTAATGGGTAATTAAGGAAAGTTATGTTTGGACTAGAAATATAAATATTGAATGACTTGAAACAATTTTTATAATAAAATTATAAGCAAATATGTGACTGTGTGGTAGACAGTATATGTGGTATGTAATGCCTCTCTTCCTGCTCCAAGATATCCACATCTTAATTGTGGAAGCCTTTGAATATGATTACTTACATGGAAAAAAGTAACTTTGCAGATATGATTAAGCATTTTGAAATGAGATGATAATATTGGATTTTCTGGATGAGCCCAATGTAACCAAAAGGTGATTTCCTTTATAAAGGAAAGAGGCAGGAGAGTCAAAGAAAGAGATGTGGTAATGGAAGCACAGGTCTGATAAAGAAAGATTGAAATTGTTGTACTTCTGGCTTTGAAGATGGAAGACAAGTCCATAAGCCAAGGAAGGCATATGGCTTCTAGAAGTTGGAAAAGGAAAGGAATAGATTCTTCCCTAAAGCCTTAAGAAGGAGTATAGATCTGCTGACACCTTGATTTTAGTTCCATTAAGCCCATTCAGATTTCTGATCTTCAGAACTGTAAAATCATAAATTTGTGTGTTTCAGCCACTATTATTGTGCTATTTTGTTACAGCAGAATAGGGAACTATAAAACAATATAACACCCTTAAATATGGGCTATGTATTGTTATTTTCTTCTAAAATTACAGTATGAAAAGAGTGAGAAAAGAGTTAACTTTACAGTTAAGAAGTAAGACAAAC
Organism: Canis lupus baileyi; assembly: GCF_048164855.1. Lineage (NCBI taxonomy): Eukaryota > Metazoa > Chordata > Mammalia > Carnivora > Canidae > Canis > Canis lupus. The sequence continues at coordinate 33,110,082 of NC_132847.1, read as the reverse complement.
ACTCTCTTGGCTTTGTTATTAAGGTCAACATCATAAATAAGTGATATTGGTAGCATTTACCCTTAATATGACACAATAAACATGACAGTTAAAGACAGAAAGACCCTGTAGTCTTTGTCTTTAAAATCTGTAATTCCAAATAACTGTAAAAACAACGACCAGACAACCCTAAATTGTAAGACATTCTATAAAACACTTGACCAGTACTCCTCAAAAAATCTCAGTCATCAAAAATAAAAAAGTCTGGGAAACTGTCCCAGCAAGATGATATTAAAGAGAAAGGAAAAAAGAAAAGTTGTAATATTGTATCCTGGATTGGATCCTGGTAGGGAGATAGCATTGGGTAAAATATTTTTTAAAAATCTGAACAAAGTATGGACTTTAGTTAATAACCATGTGTTAATATTGCTTCATAATTGTGATAAATGTGTCATAGTAATGTAAGATGTTAACTATAGGGAAAACTGAGTGTGGCAGGGATATATGAACATTCTGTTATTTTTGTGAGTTTTCTACAAATCTAATCTATTTAAAAATAAAATATTCATATAGTTACATTATTAGGGAGAAACACACCCATCACAAAACTAATAAAATATTTGTGAAATTATATGTTGCAAAGACAAGCTAAAATAATTGGTGTAAGAATAACAACACCAGGCTTGGAAAATATGAAGGGTAAACAATAGCAAGTAGTGGAATGGCTGGAGATCAGCTGATTCTGGTTGGATTCAGTTTGGCAGGTCTGCTTCAAGTTGTGATTCCAAATAGGTTTGCATTCTATCAATGGCCTGATTCTGGTCTTCACATATGATCATTTTGGGTACAGCAGCTAACTGTGAAAAACAATGCTCATGGAGATGGTAGAGGAGTACAGAGCAAGCCCAATTTTATAAGCTCATTACATGCCCCTACTTTTACAAAATCTGCTAACACCATATGATTTAATTCCAATCAAGTCAGTAAAGAATCAAGAAATTTCACTCTGTCCTGTGGGAGGACCTGCCAAATTACAGTCATGGGAATAGCCATGACTGGGAGACAATCATTTAATTTACCACACCCTCCATTATAGTGATAGATTTTTTAACTTTCGTCTCTCTGAATTATAGTTTAGAATGATGAAAACACACCAAAGACAAAGGAGTTTTGAAAACCACAGTCCTCAAATAGGACCTAATGGAATCTACAAAATTTGTAGTTTTTTTATCAAGTAGAAATGTTGTTTTTGAACTTTGAAAAGATGTTGTAATAGATGGACCATTAATTAAGACATATAGAACTTTTCAAGAAATGTTAAATAATAAAAAGCTTATAGGCCATATTCACAAATTGTAATTAATTAAGTTATAGAATAATAAACAGACATTTAAAAATCTCCCAGTGAAAGAACTTTGAGAAACTAAGAGCTGATTTTCTTAAGATCAAGTAATATACTGCTAGCAAGACATGTAAGGTTTAAAAAAAAAAAAAGTACAAAATATTAAGAGGTGAAAGAAGAAATAGCCATAGTGAAAATAGACACTTTATATATGAGATTAAAATAAGTTACTTTGCTCCAAAGAATTTCCAAAACTAGACAAAATGGGTATTTTTCTAAACAAATGAAAAATTACAAAAATAGATTGAAAAATATATAAAAATATGAACAATAAATGACAAAACACTAATGAAAACAAATCCATGTCTTCATCATTTAATTGAAGATAGTACAAATGCCAACTTACTTCACATGACAATATTGAAAATTAAAGAAAACAATTTATATAATGTCTTAATACAGTATTGACACAGAGTAAGGATTTTTTTAAAAGATTTTATTTATTTATTCATGAGACACAGAGAGAGGCAGAGACATAGACAGAGGAAAAAGCAGGCTCCCTAAGGGAAGCCTGATGCAGGACTCAATCCCAAGACCCTGGGATCATGACCTGAGCCAAAGGCAGATACTCAATCACTGAGCCACTGAGGCATCCTATGGTTTTATTTTTTTAATTTATTATTATTATATTTTATTCTTTTTATTCTTTTAAAGGATTTATTTATTTATTCATGAGAGACACAGAGAAAGAGTCAGAGACATAGGCAGAGGGAGAAGCAGGCTCCCCATGGGGATCCTGATTTGGGACTGGATCCCAGGACCCTGGGATCATGACCTGAGCTGAAGGTAGATGCCCAATCACAGAGCCACCCAGGTACCCTCAGTTTTGTTTTTAAAATATTATCATTATTGTTTATTGACAGATGGGAATAAGCCCTGAATATTTGGTACTTAAAAATTCTTAGATTTTTTCTCTCCCACTGAGTCCCCCTTTTCAAGCCAAAGGAAGTTGAAAGAGGCCCTTTAAACCTCAAACCCTTAGGTCTTATATTCCGATCAATCTACCAGTGTCCACAGAGATTACCATATGATTTTGGAGTTAGATCAAAATGATGTCCCTTGTTCTCTTTTGCATTTGTCTCTATACATATTTATTCTCCTCTGTGAAATGAGTGGCAAGTATGACTCTAGTACAATTCAAGGAGTCATTATTTCCATGACATAATATATCAGTATCATCAAAATTGCACACTAATTTCTCATAGTAGAAGTGCATTGTTATATCACATATATGGCCAGAGCATTAAGTTAGTGCAAAACAAAAAGGTTGTCAAGAAGTTTGGAGGCAGAGAATGCTTCTCTGAAGGCTTCCTACATTACATTCTATCTGAAAAAAAATATATATATATATTTAGTAAAGTAAAATGATACTGTCTGAAGAAGGTTAAGAGCATTATGCTTTTTAAGAAACAGTCTAGAAATATGAAATAATAATAGTCATATATAGAATATATTTAACATTTGTAGAATGTAATTATACTTGAGATAATCTATGGAATTATCTTAAGTGTATGGTTAGTACGTGTTTCCTCTCCTGACCCCAAGCTTCAACAATGATTTAATATAGAATACTTATAAAGACTGACTCCCAAAAGGTAGATAAACAATGGTGATATGCCAGGAGCTCCTGAATCACCCAAGTGTGGTTTTGCTACCTTACAAATATGCTTAATAGAATGAATCAAACACTACCTTCTTGAAAAAGCAGCCTTTATTAGGTAATTAACTCTAAGCTGACAGTTTTAACATCTGTGGTTATATTTTAATTTATTGATTTATTTGCAATTTTACTTATTGGTACAATCATTTGAAAATGAAAACTTCATTGTGAAGTATTCTGAAGTATCTAGAGTATTGCAGTACTATTATATTTTAGCATACTAAATTGCCATGGCAATTATACAGAGTACTCTCAATCCAATATGATAAATGTCCATGAGATAAGTCAATTTTTTTAGTCTCTGTTATCCTTATCTAGAGACAAGACCCACTCATTTATTTTTTTTTAAATCACATTATGTGAGCAACTGTATTAATGAAGTTCATTTTTTCATTCCATCCACTTCATGCTTTATTTAAAGCCCTAAGTAGTAGAGAATTTGGTCAAGCATCTAAAATGTTCTTTGCTATTTGAACAGAGCTAAACTATAAAGAATGTGACAGATAAAATACATTAAATAGCAATATAATTCCTTAAGAAAGAAGTTTAAATGTAGTTAAACTGTAGTGAAGGAAGAGTTTTAAATGTTACTCTTAACAGGAGGGCTTCTAGGGAAGGTAGTGGAGTAGAAGGATTCTAAAGGCTCACACTTTCCTATCGATAACTAGATAACATAGTGTAAATAATGTAAAAAAAACCCTGAAGACTGACAGAACAGATTCTCCACAGCTAAATGAAGAAAGGTGACATGGAAGCAGAGATGTGATCAGAGTGGGACTGTTCCCTAGAGGGAACAAGCATGGAAAAGTAAAGGACCAAATCCCATGTCAGATACCCAGGTGCAGGGGACCCACATGGGTAAGATGAATCCCCATAACATTTGGCTTTGAAAACCAGAGGGACCTAATGTTCAGTGGGGTTTAATACCTGGAACTTTAAAAATCAGTGAGCTCAGCTCTTGGAAGCCAGAAAGGTGGAGTCCCTGCTCTTGAAGAGATAGCAAAAACAATCATCTCTGATAAGATACCCCATAGAAGTCAGAAGTTTGAAAAACACTTGAGGTATACAAGAAGGAGATTTATTCACCAATCTCAGAGCATGTGCTAGAGGGGCAGGGATCTCTGAGGGACTTCTTTAAGAACAAAAGAGTCTGCAGGCACAATTTTTTACCCCAACCCCCAGCATAGATAAACAGACACCGTGGCAACCATTGTAGCATGTACACTCTCCACATAACTCAAAGAGTGCCCCTCTCTCCTGCTTCTCCTTCTGATCTGCCCCTTCTAGTTTGTCTTAGCCTGGAACCCATCCAATCCTGGCAGTGTTTAAGCAACCCCGACAGGGGGGCCAGCACTACTCTAAAGTGATGACTTCCACCCCTGAGAAAGAGGGGAAGATAACCACATACTATTCCAACTGCAGCCCCAGCAGTGGGCTAGGGACAGACATTGGGTCTGATTGCAGGCCCCACCCATGAACAAAAGCTTCTGAGGAGACAACACAGGGAAAGTGCCCCATAGTTTGGTGCTACAACACCTCTGACAAGCTCCTAGTCTGACTCAATTCAAGCCAAAGGAGGTTCCAGACTAACCTGCTGACAACACAGGAACCAAACTTTGCCCATAACAGGTAAGGAGAGTCATTGAAGACAAATGAACTGAAGACAAACACAGTTTATCCACAACAGTAGGGCATAGGCAACACACACAGGAGATACCCCTGAAGTGCCAGGTTCTGGTGAGCAGGTAACACAGCATTGCAGACCCAACAGGATCTCTTCTTCATAAGACTACTACTTTCAAGATCAACAGATATAGCTGACTTTCATAACACATAAACAGACCCAGAGAAGTATACAAAATGAGGAAACAAAAAAATATGTCCCAAATGAAACAACAGGACAAAATCAAATCAAGAAAGCTAAACAAAATGAAGTAATATACCTGATAGAGAATTTAAAGTAACAGTCATAAAAATACTCATGGTACTTAAGAGTGGAGGGCCTCAATGAGAGCCTCAATAAGAAGATAGAAAATATAATCAGAAATGAAGAACACAATTACTGAAATTAAAAATACCAGACAGAATAAATAGAGGAAGCAGAAAAATGGTTCAGTGACCTAGAGGACAAAGTAATGGAAAACGATCAAGCAAATAGAAGAGAGAAAAAAAAAATAAAAATATATGAAGATAGACTAAGGGAAATCTGCAACACCATTAAACATAATAATATTCACATTATTATAAGGATCCCAAAGGAAAGAGAAAGAAAAGGGTACAGAAAATTTATTTGAAGACATGATAGCTGAAAACTTCCTGAACCTGGGGAGGAAACAGAAATAAATATCCAAAAGGCACAGAAAGCCCCTAGCATATTCAACCCAAAGAGGTCTATACTAGGACACATAGTAATTAAAATGGCAAAAAGTACTGATAGAGAATTTTAAAGGCAGCAAAAGAAAACAGTGACCTACAAAGGAAAACCCACAAGGCTATCAGCTACTTTTTCAGCAGAAACATTGCAGGCCAGAAGAGAATGGCATAATATATTCAAAATGCCAAAAGAAAACAACCTGCCACCAAAGTACTCTATACATCAAGGCTATCATTCAGAATAGAAGGAGAGATAAAGAGTTTCCAAGACAAGCAAAAGTTAAAGGAATTCATGACCACTAAGTCAGCCCTAAAAGAAATGTTTAAGGGGACTCTTTGAGTGGAAATGAAAGACTATAAATAAGAGTAAGAAAAATAAGAAGCACAAAAGCAGTAAAGTATATCTATAAAACTCAATCAAGGAATTCATTTAAAAAAAAGGATGCAGCATATGATATATACACCTAAAAAGCAAGGGGGTGGGTGAGGAGTAAAGAATAGATTTAAACTTAAGCAACTGTCAATTTAATATAGACTACTATATGCTGAAGATGTTATATACAAACCAAATTGTAACCATAAATGAAAAGCCAGTAATAGATAATGCAAAAAAAAAGTGAGAGGAATCCAAGCATATCACTAAAGAAAGCTAACAAACCATGAGAAAGTGGGAGAGAAATAAGGAACAGATAAGGACTCTAAAAATAACCAAAAAATGAGTAAAAATGTCAATAAGTACATACCTATCAATAATTACTTTGAATATAGATGGACTTAACTCCAATCCAAAGACATATAGAAATGGATTGGATAAAAAAGCAAGACATGTCTATATATGCTGCCTATAGGGAACTCATTTCAGACATATTACAAACATATGCAGATTGAAAATGAAGGGATTGAAAAGCATTTATAATGCAAATAAATGTTCAAAGAAAGCTGAGTTAGCAATATTTATATCAGACAAAATGGACTGTAAATCAAGAAGTGTAACAAGAGACAAAGAAAGACATTATTATATATTATTATATAATAATAAAAGGAAAAAATCCAACAGATATAACAATTATAAATAATTATGCACCTAACATAGGAGCACCCAAACACATAAAGCAGCTAATGACTAACATAAAGAAAAAAATTGATAGTAATACCATAATAGTCGGGGACTCTAGCACCCCTACATCATCACTTACATTAATGGACAGATCATCAAGAAAGAAAATCAAGAAGGAAACAATGGCTTTGACTGGAAACATTAGGCCACATGAATGTAACAGATATATTCAGAAGACTTCATCCAAAACCAGCAAAATATATATGTTTTTCAAAGGCACATGAAACATTCTCTAGGATAGATCACATATTAGGTTACAAAGCAAATCTCAACAAATTCAAAAAAATTGAATTTATACCATGCATCATTTCCAACCACAACACTGTTAAACTAGAAATCACAAACAGGGGCAGCCCGGGTGGCTCAGCTGTTCAGCGCCACCTTTGGCCCAGGGCCTGGTCCTGGAGTACATGAAGGTTAAATAACATGCTACTAAATAATGAATGTACCCACTGAGAAATAAAAGAAGAAAACAAAAATTAAATGGTGGTAAATGAAAATGAAAACACAAAATGCAGACCAAAATCTTTAGGATGCAGCAAAAATTGTTGTAAGAGGAAACTTTATAGCAATACAAAGTCTACCTCAAGATGCAAGAAAAATCTCAAACAACCTAACCTTAGACCTAAAGGAGCTAGAAAAAGAAGAACAAACAAACAAAACCCCAAACCAGTAGAAGAAAGGAAATAATTAAGATTAGAGCAGAAAAACATAAAACAGAAAATAAATAAATAAATAAATAAATAAATAAATAAATAAATAACAGATAAATTAGAAAATGTCCTTTGGAAAGGATCAACAAAATTGATAAAGCTTTAGACAGACTCATAAGAAAAAGAGAGAAAGAGAAAGAGAGAGAGAGGACTCAAATACAAAAATCAGAAATGAAAGAGGAGAAATAGGGCATCTCTGGGTGGCTCAGCAGTTTAGTGCCTGCCTTTGGCCCATCGCGTGATCCTGGAGTCCCGGGATCGAGTCCCGTGTCGGTCTCCCTGTATGGAGCCTGCTTCTCCCTCTGCCTGTGTCTCTGCTTCTCCCTCCCTCTCTCTCTCTCTCTCTCTCTCTCTCTCTCTATGTCTATCATGGATAAATAAATAAAATCTTTAAAAAAATAATTTAAAAAAGAGGAGAAATAACAACCAACACCACAGCAATACAAAGGAATATAACAGAATATTATGAAAAATTACATGCCAACAAAATGGACAATGTAGAAGAAATCAACAAATTCCTAGAAACATAATCTCCCCAAACAGACAAATAGCCAGCAAGGAAGTTGAACGAGTAATAAAAAAACTCCCAGTAAAAAAAGCCCAGGACCAGATGGCTTCACCATGAAGTCTACCAAATATTTTTTAAAAAGTTAATATCTGTTCTTCTCAAACTATTCCAAAAAATAGAAGATGAAGGAAAGCTTCCAAATTCATTCTATGAAGCTAGTATAACCTTGATACTAAAACCACATAAAAGACACTACTAAAAAAATTAAAAAGTAGATATCAATACCTCTGATGAATATGGAAGCAAAAGTCCTTACCAAAATATCAACAAGCTGAATACATTAAAAATTCACACACCACGATCAAATAGGATTTATTCCTAGGATGCAAGAGTGGTTCAATATTCACAAATCAATCAACATGAGACATCATATTAACAAAAAAAGGAATAAATATCATATGGCCACTTTGATAGGTGCAGAAAAGCATTTGAGAAAGTACAACACCCATTATGATAAAAACCCTCTGGAAAATAGTTCTAGGACACCTCAATATAAGAAAGGCCTTATATGAAAAACACACAGCAAACATCACATTCAATGGGACAAAACTGAGAGCTTTTCTCCTAGGATCAGGAACAAAACAAAGATATACACTCTCACCACTTTTACTCAACATAATACTAGATGTATTAGCTTTAGCAATTGGGAAAGAAATAAAAGGAATCCAAACTGGTAAGCAAGAGGTGAAACTTCCCCTTTTTGCAAATGACATGATACTACATAGAATAAACTCTAAAGACTCCACCAAAAATCCACTAGAATTGATAAATTAATTCAGCAACGTTATAGGTTACAAAATCAATATACAGATATCTGTTGCATTTCTGTACACTGAGTAGCAGAAAAGGACACTAAGAAAACAATTATATGTACAATTGCACCCCAAATAATAAAATACCTAAAAATAATTTTAACCGAGGAGGTATAAGACCTGTACTCCAAAAACTATAAAACACCGATGAAAGACATTGAAGACACAAATGAGTAGAGATATCCCATGCTCATGAATTGGGAGAACCAATATTGTTAAAATGCCATACAACATTTTAGTGATGTACAGATTTAATGCAATCTCTATCAAAATATCAACAGCATTTTTCACAGAACTAAAAAAAAAAAATTCTAAAATTTGTATGGAGCCACAAAAAAACCCAAATAGCCAAAATAATCTTGAAAAGGAACAAAACTATAGGTATTACAATCTCAGATTTCATGATATACTACATGTATAAATAGCTGTAATAATTAAAACAGTATGCTACTAGCACAAAAATAGACACATAGATCAATGGAACAGAAGAGAAAGTCCAGAACTAAATTCATGTTTATATGGCTAATTAATTTTCAACAAGAGACAAGAATATGCAATGGGAAAAAGTCTCTTCAACAAATGGTGCTGGGTAAACAGCTACATGCAAAATAATTAAACTGGACAACGTTCTTATACCATTCACAAAAATAAACTCAAAAATAGACTAAAGACCTAAATGTGAGACCTGAAACTATAAAATTCCTAGAAGATAGTACAGGCAATATTTTCCCTGACATTGATTATAGCAACATTTTTCTAAAGGTATCTCCTGATAACCTATTGGGACTACATCAAAATAAAGTTTCTGCCCAGCAAAGAAAATAATCAACAAAGTATGAAACAACCTATTCAATGGGAGAAGATATTAGCAAATGACATGTCTGGTAAAGGATTAATGTCCAAAAAATATATATAAAAAACTTATATAACTCAATACACAAAAAACAAATAATCTAGTTAAAAATGGGCAGAAGACATAGACATTTCTCTAAAGAAGACATACAGATGACTAATAGGCATGTGCAATATGTGCAATATCACCAGTCATCAGTGAAATGCAAATCAAAACCACAATGTGACAACCTCATACCTGTTAGAATGGCTAAAATCAACAACACAAGAAACAACAAGTGTCAACATGGATATGTAAAAGAAGAAACACTTACGCAGTGTTGGTGGGAGTATAAACTGGTGTAGCCACTGTGGAAAACAGTATGGAGATTCCTCAAGGAAAGGAAAAATAGAATTACCATATGATCCAGAAATTCCACTGGGTATTTATTCAAAGGTATTTATTCAAAGAGTGTGAAAATGCTAATTTGAAAGGAAATATGCACCCCTGTGTTTATTGTAGCATTTTTTACAATAGCCAAATTACCAAATGATAATTGTTACCAAATGGTAACAACCCAAGTGTCCATTGATAGATGAGTGGATAAAGAAGACGCAGTACATATATACAATGGGATATCACTTAGCTATGAAAACATAATGAAATCTTGCCATTTGTAACAACATGGATGGATCTAGACTGTATAATGCTAAGTGGTATAAATCAGTCAGAGAAAAAAATACCACATGATCACACTCATATGGGAATTTATGAAAAAACAGAAAAAGTGAATGAAGATAAAGAGTCAAAGCAAATAACAGACTCTTAATTATAGAGAACAAGCTGGTGGCTGCCAGAGGGGAGGTGAGTGGGGATATCGGTGAAATAGGTAAAGGGGGTTAAGAGTACACTTATTATGATGAACACTAAGTAATGTATAGAATTGTTGAATCATTATATTGTACAAATGAAACTAATATAACGTTGTATGTTACCTAAAGTTAAAATAAAAAAATGTATGTATTAGCAAAAACCCCAGTTACCCTTAACAGCTCTATGAAACTTTTATAGTTATAAATACAAACACCAGTTGGCAAACATATGTGCCGTGATTCATGTTATTCTATGATCATTATCATTGTATTCTTACTCTAAGTAGTTGACAGTATGTCTTTTCAATAACATACGATGTGTTTGTTGTTTTGATTTTGGTAAGTGGGACATAAGACCTTAGAAGACCCTTGAATTAAATGTTATAAAATTTGTAATTACTGTGATCATAGTTCCACACAGAAAAGAAGTTCAAAATCTTAATGCCAAGATCCAAAGATGAAAAAATCAATGGAGGACATGCTGACTTTCATAGTGAACTGCCATTGCATTATCATTTACAATTGGAAGACAGACATCCATAGAACAGTAGATGCACTAGGCGTTTTTCTTATCTATTTCCTTAGAAATGTAACATGTAATTTTCTTTGGGTCAGGATTTGTTTCTCCAGTGAATCAGCACACACAGACCTATTAAGGTCTAACTTTCTCTGTATTGTAACAAAACATGGAACTGTGAAAGACAATTTTTCAACATCATGAGTGGAGAACATATAGCAGTGACTGTCCAAGTACATGGGTGTATTGACATTTTATAACAAAGCTTTCTACCAAAGGGGATGTTCTATGAAATTATCAACTGTTGCGTAATAGCACACTGTTCATTGTTCTTTGGGGAATATAGTAAAAAAAAATTATTTTTTATGTTTGCTAAGGAAAAACAAAATCTTAAACTATTGATACTAATATACTATCATCCCTGTATTAATAACAAGATATATCTGAGGCTCTAAAAGCAATCTATTTCTTTGAAAGCTCCTTTATAATGGTTAGTAGGAAATATATAATTTATTTTTCATATTTAACAATATTCAACACCAAGTTTTTCGGTTGTTTAATAGTATTATACTTCATATAAAAGACTTTTTTTTTTCCTGTTGTAAAGGTACTTTGCAGAGACATAAGCAAGAAAAATATACAAAAGCACAGTTTGTCTAAAAACAACAGATGCAAGATATTTCTTATCACCTGGATCAGTGATTTCTAGGATTGAATGTTGTATTTGAAACATGCTTTGTGTTTGCTTGTTCGACAAACTATTTCAATTGTGTTATACACAATTAGGTATCTGATCCATAGTTAGAGTCAGTTGGTTTTTCCATCCACAGTCTTAGGAGCTGCAAGTATATATCTAACATGCCCTGTTTTTCAATAGTGTAAGTCCATAGTTGGGATGGAAATAGAGTTGTTAGATCTCAACATAGCAAGCCAGGAGCTAGATACCTGGCAAGGAAATATTCCATTGTCCCATCACAGTTCATCTGCTGTATGAAGTGACTTTGGACGATGCTCCAGTGAATACTGTAACAACATGAGGTGGCAGATGCAATGCTGCAGCATATCAGAGTGGGGCTAAGTTAGTTCAATAAACTTTCAGAGAACAACAAAAATACATTACAGACACTGGAGATAATTTTCTTATAGAACCCCTTAACTTGAGCAGCCCTGGTGGCGCAGCGGTTTAGCGCTGCCTGCAGCCTGGGGTATGATCCTGGAGATCCAGGATCAAGTCCCACATCAGGCTCCTTGCATGGAGCCTGATTCTCCCTCTGCCTGTGTCTCTGTCTTTCTCTCTATCTCTCTCTGTGTCTCTCATGAATAAATAAATAAAATCTTAAAAAAAAAAACTTTCAAAAAAAAAAAAAAAGAAGAACCCCTTAACTTATCAGTTGTCTTCAGCAAAATTGGCCTACACCAACTTGATTTTTATTCATGCTATTTGTTAAGGACTAAGATTTCTCACAAAATTCAAATTATAATCCTGTGTGTCCATTTAATTCAGTGTAGTTTTATGCATTTCAATATTTTCTTGTCATAATATGGCAATCTTATAATTTTTACTCGTAATTCCACTGAATGAATAAAGAATAGTTGAATGATCAAATAAGAGAAGTGTTAAGTATCTTTGTATTCTTCATTCCACTTTTAGGGTTTTAGATTCTCAAATCTATGAAGTATTCTCAATCTGCCTAGATTTTAAGGAAGAACAGTGTAGAAATTCTTTATTCTGCTTATACAATGAAATTGGTTCTTTTTTCTTTTTTAAGGATTTTATTTGTTTACTTGAGAGAGAGAGAGAGAGAGCCAGAGAGAGTGCACCCAAGCAGTGAGAGGAGGGGGAGAGGGACAAGCAGACTCCCCATTGAGCAGAAAGCCTGGATTTGGGGCTGGATCCCAGGACCCTGGGATCATGACCTGAGCCAAAGGCAAACACTTAGTGAACTGAGTCTTCCAGGCATCCCTGGTTATTTTTTTCTTAATGCCATGGTTGCTTCATTACTATGTAGAAACAGACTATTTTCTCTTATAGTATACTGTTTAAGATGCTGAATTTTTTTTAAAGATTTTATTTATTTATTCATGAGAGACACACAGAGAGAGAGGCTGAGACATAGGCTGACGGAGAAGCAGGCTCCCTGCAGGGAGCCCGATGTGGGACTCCATCCCGGGACCCTGGGGTCATGTCCTGAGCCAAAGGCAAACACTCAACTGCTGAGCCACCCAGGCATCCCGCTGAAATTTTTTTTTTTCTATTTACTTAAACACTATGTGCTTCAAATTCTTTAAGCACTAAACCTCTATTTTTTGTATGGCTTTTACCATTTGAACTTATATTTATGTATGTACATATCCCATTTTTAAAATTGTAAGCATTTTAAATGTAGTATCCATGGTCTGTTTTATTATTTTACCCTTATCACTGCCTTACAGCACCTTGAAAAAGGTATGGAGAAGAAGGAAGGACCTTTTTTTACACATTTGTCAATACCTGGAAGACTCTCTACATTTAATTTCATTGTAGTGAAAACAAACATCTGACCTCAGAGGAGATGCACAATAGCATCCTCATTATACACAGAGTAATTCTTTATTAGGAGCTAGATATCTGGAAAGGCAATATTCCACAAAGAATAATCATTCTTTTCCAGTAAAAGCAGATTTTAGTTTGTTTTTAAATTTAGTCTACACTTAGCATGTTTCAGAGATATTTGCTGGAAAAAAATAAACATTGTCCATCTGAAAAGTTGTAGTAGCCATGGTCATTTAAGTGTAGGAAAATTCCTGGAACTAATATTACACTATATGTTAAGTAACTGGAATTTATTTTTATTTTTATTTTTTTAAAGATTTTATTTATTTATTCATAGACACAGAGAGAGAGGCAGAGACACAAGCAGAGGGAGAGGGAGAAGCAGGCTCCATGCAGAGAGCCCGATGTGGGACTCTATCCCAGGACTCCAGGATCACACCCCAGGCTGTAGGCGGCGCCAAACCGCTGTGCCACCTGGGCTGCCCTAGGTAACTGGAATTTAAATAAAAACTTAAAAATGCCAGAAATAAGTATGTATTATCTTTTTCATTAATAGTAATATTGCTAACAAAAGATACTGGAATGATGTTGTTTTATTCTTTTTTTCATTTTCTCATGTATTTAAACTGATTTATAATGGAAAACTCTGTACTCATATGCTGAATTTTACTTTAGGGAAAACAGAAAATAATTATGCTTCTACATATTGTAGCAAATGAAGCAGGTTATTTTATCCTTGTCCCTTAAGCTAAAATATCTGAACCACTATAATAAAATGAATACTTTTATTCCAGGGTATTTAAAAGATCCTCACAGTATACAAGGAATTAAGACTGCAGACTAATTTCTGGAAAATGCTATTGAGAGAGACAACAGCACCCGTTTCTTCCCCCTTTCTCTGTAATCACAATAACAAAGGCATGGATAAAAGAGATGTAGATTTTATTATGTGAAATGTATCTAGTAGGATGAAAAAATGAAAAAAAAAGTTGGTTTGTGCATATGATATGAATGAGGTTAGAGAAATAGACACCAACCGATGTGTGCTTCATTAAAAAATAAATGTTTCTGCAAAAAATGTAAGAGAAATCAGATTCTGAAGCCACAAATTTTTATTGCCAAGCAGGACTGCTTTTCAGAAGCCTGCATCTGTTATAAACAGACCAGACGGATATACACAGAAATAGAAAGCTTCAAAGAAAGGGTGCGATTCACATGCCTTGCTTTAATAGCAGTATCAAGCTTTCTTTTGAAGTAGATCGGTCTTCGAAGCAGGTGTCCTAAAGGTGCCATCTTACTGCTGAAAGTCAGCCAGTGTTTGAAAGCTTGCCAGCTTGAAGGCCGTTAATTGACAAGCTGTGAAAGTCCAGCATCACAGGAAAGGAAATTACACAAAGAGGTGAGCCTTGATTCCTCGCAGCTCACCCGGAGAAACAGCAGAGGGAGCCGCCAATCTTTTCAAGACCAAGTACACGCAGTGTGCAACTTCGGTTGGTGGACCTGTAAATAAGAATCTCACTGGGCAGAAATCACTGCAGTGTCTTTAATTACCTTATGGCAGTTGATTTACGTGATTTTCCCAAACTGCCAACCTAGGGTTATTTTGGAAAAAATAAAAATAAAAAATAAAAAAAAAAACCCAACAACAACAATAAAAATAGCTTCTTGCTGGTAGTCCCTTGTTGCTAAGATTTGTGTAGTAGCCAAAATAATATGACACTGTAGTTCCAGGATAAGAGCAATAGGCTCATTCTAACTACAGATATTTCAGGGCTATTCGAATTTCTTCTTGTCTACAAGGATTTTTTTTTAAAATCAATATAAATTTCTCCTTGTCTCTTTCTGAGAATGTGCTTAAAGAATACATGCAAGATTTAAAGTGGGTCCATCCACTAAGCCATCACGAAGATTTTCTGACAGATTTTTTTTTTTTTTTAACCCAGGGAAATGATTATATAGCACTAGAAGTATTTATTCAGTGTCAATGACGAATTGAGAAGAGGCACACATCATCTATGGCTCTCTTCACTTGACTGCTAATTGCCTTAGGCAATCCTTTTGAAAATACAACAGAGTGGTAAACTACAGAACTGCACAAAAACCTGGCAATGCTAAATGGTGAGAGAACCTAATAAGAATTCGAAATTGGTTATTAGAAAATTCATTTTGTCTGCTACAGAGGCAATTAAACATGGTGCCTTGACATTACGGAGTGTCTCATTGCATTTGCTGAGGAAGAAGCTATTCTGGTAGACAGTAGCTTCATTGCTTTGATTTCTGTGCTATACTGTACAGCAGTTTCAATCTTAACAGGACTACTTGAGAAAAAGATTTAGAAAATGGTCATTCCTACTTCTATGAGCATCTTGTTTTTTCTTTAAAAATGTGGTTTCGGTTTCTCTTTGCTGCATTGAAATAGGACCAGGAAAGCTAAAGACACGGGATTATTCACATTTACATTTTCATTTGTGTAGAAGAGAATATTGAATAACCCCTTTTAAAATGCCAGAATCTAAACAACCCTATATGGAATTGTCTGAATAAGATGTGTGCCTGCCAGCTTTACACATGGGGTGGGCATGCCAATACACTTGGGATAATGGTGACATTGTTTGAAGACATATATTCCTTATTCAAAGATCTCAAGTTAACCTATTGTTTAACTGCTGTACTATTTCTAGTACAAGCAGCTTCAAACTTAAATATTTTCACATCATAATTGAAGGGTTTTTTTTTTTTCCAGTAAGACTTATCTGCGATACCTTATATGTTACAGGACATTCTAAAATCATAGTTAATCTGGTTTTAAATATATTTGAATGATTTCATTGCAGATAATACCTTTTTAATTTTATATTTTGAAATGAATTTTGAACTTGCTATTTTTCCATTTTCATATTCAATTAGAGAGAAATGAGTCTCTAAATCCAGGTCACTCAAGCAAAGGGAATGAATTGCCAGCTACTGGAGAGATATGTATCAAAGAGTTTGTGGATGTATGTTAAAATCACCACTGTTAATACATATCTTGGCTAAGATAATTTAAGGTTCTGCAAATATTCTGTTCCTTTAGTGTGTGTGTGATATATTTCTTAAATGTGTTTCTGTTGGGTCTTGACTTTTTAATGCAATCTGACAATCCTTGCCATTCATTCATTCATTCATTCATTTATATTTAATCATGAGGGACAGAGAGAGAGAAGCAGAGACATAGGTAGAGGGAGAAGAAGGCTTCTTGTGGGGAGCCTGATGTGGAACTTGATCCCAGGACCCTGGGACCATGACCTAAGCTGAAGGCCGATGCTCAACTACAGCCACCCAGGTGTCCTAATCCTTGCCTTGCCTTTTAATATAAGCATTTATTACTACCTTTTCACTTAAGATGGTGTTATGCTTAAATTCAACCTCTATATAGATGTTGAATAGAGAGGACACTTTCCATTTGTCCTCTCTAGTTTTGAACCTTTCTTTCTTCCTCCCTCCCTCATTTTCTTTCTTCTTCTCTTCTCTTTCCTTTCTTCCTTCTTTCCTTCCTTCCTTCCTTCCTTCCTTCCTTCCGTTCTTTCTTTCTTTCTTTCTTTCTTTCTTTCTTTCTTTCTTTCTTTCTTTTTCTCTTTCTTTTTCTTTCTTTCTTTCTTTCTTTCTTTCTTTCTTTCTTTCTTTCTTTCTTTCTTTTTCTCTTTCTTTCTTTCTTTCTTTCTTTCTTCTTTCTTTCTCTCTTTCTCTCTTTCTCTTTCTTCTTTCTTCCTTCCTTCCTTCCTTCCTTCCTTCCTTCCTTCCTTCTTTCTTTCTTTCTCTTCTTTCTTTCTTTCTTTCTTTCTTTCTTTCTTTCTTTCTTTCTTTCTTTCTTCTCTTTCTTCTTTCTTCTCTCCTCTTATCTCTCTTTCTTCCTTTTTGGATTATTTATTCTTGTGATTCCATTTTTTTCTCCTTTGTTGATTTCTTGACTACAATAGTGTTTTGTTATTGTTAGTGGCTGCTTCATGGTTCACAGACAGCTTTAAAATCATCACAGTCTAAGTTTAAGTGATAATACAAAAGCCTTAAAACTTTAATTTCTTCCTATTCTTTGGGTTACTATGGTCATATTTTTACTTTTACATATATTTTGAGCCCTACTCTATATTATTATTAATTTTGTGTAGTCAGTTATCTTTTTAAAGTGACTTGTATCACATTGTACATCTTAAACTTACACCATGTTAAATACATAAAAAAATTTATCTCAAAAAAATTGAAAAAGCAAATAAGTGGCTGCCAGAGGTAGAAGGGGAAAGATGAAAAGGCAAAGCACAGAGGAATTTTAGAGCAGTGAAAACACTCTGTATGATATTATAATGATGGATGTACATCATTGTACATTTGCCAAGGCCCATAGGATGTACGATATATAGAGTAAAATGTAAGATAAACTGTGGGCTTTGGGGGTTTATGATGTTGGTGTAGGTTTATCCTTGGTAAAAAGTGTACCGTTTTGATGAATGATGTTGATGATGGGGATACTATGCATGTGTAGAGGGAGGGTATATATGGGAAATCTCTGTATCCTTCTCTCAATTTGCTTGTAAACTGAAAACTGATAGTAAAATGGTTTTTAAAAGTATATATTTTAAAAAATAACTTATATAAAAAGAACATGTCTATTATTTATCCATGCCATTATCATTTCCAATACCCTTCATTCCTTGTGTTGTTCCGTATGTCCATCTGGTATCATTTACATGTGTCTGAAGGACATCCTTTGACGTTTCTTCTAGTGTGTTCTTTCCCTAATGAATTCTTTCTTTCAGCTATTGTATCTACAAAACACTTTACCTTACTTTTATATATATATATATATTTTTTTTTCCCTGAGCATCAAATTCTAGGTTGACACTATATTTCATACATTAAAGATTTTGCTCCGCTGTCTTCTCACATTCACTGTCTTGCTTCAGATAGTCTTGCTTCTTTGCAAAAATGTGCTGTCATCTTTATCTTTGTTTTTCCTTACATAACAAGTCTTTCTTCTTTGGCTGATTTTAAGATTTGCTCTTTATTACTAGTTATAAGCAATTTGATTATAATATGCGTTGATGCAATTTCTTCATTATTCTTAATTTTGGGTTCTTTGTTTCTTGGATCTTGAAAACTTTTAATCATTTCTTCAAGAATTTTATGGGACACCTGAGTGGCTCGATGCTTGAGCATCTGCCTTTGGCTCAGGGAGTGATCCTGGGGTCGTGGGATCGAGGCCCACATCAGGCTTCCTGCAAGAAGCCTGCTTCTCCCTCTGCCTATGTCTCTGCCTCTGTGTGTCTATCATGAATAAATAAAATCTTTAAAAAAAAAGATTTTTTTTCCTTTCTTCCCTATTTGAAGAGTTTAGTCACACTTACAATAGATTGCTGAACTTGTTTCATGGTTCACTGATGCTTAGTGTGTGTGTGTGCGTTTGTATACTTTATATATGCTTTTATATATATATATATAGTATACTGTATTATATATCAAAGTCATATATAAACAATGTTTTCCTTTTGTTCTCTTTGTTTTGGATAGCTTATATTTCTATGATTTCAAGTTCATTAATATTTTGTCTTATAATATTTAACCTGCTGTTAATCCCATCTCATGTATTTTTCTTATTGTACTCTCACACCTAGATGTATGAATATATATTTACAAGTTGTAATAGCTCTTTTAATATCTTTGTTGCATAACTCTAATATCTGAGAAGTGTCTATTGATTAAATTTTTTTCAATACCGGATCAGATAGTCTTGCTTCTTTGCATACCTGTTACTTTTTGATTGGATGCCAAGTGTACATTTAACGTTTTTGGGTGTGGGATAATTTTGTATTCCTATATTTATTCTTCAACTTTGTCCTAGACACACCTCTATTACTAGGAATCACTTTGACCCTTTGGGGCATTGCTTTAAAAATTGTTCAGGCAGGACAAGAGATATGTTTATTCTAGAACTAATTATTCCCATCTAAGTAATCTTCTCAGTATCTGTGAAATATGAGGTTTTCCATTATGATTAGTAAAATAAACACATAGAGATAGAAATTTTATTATTTTTAAAAATATTTTATTTATTTATTCATGGGAGACACAGAGAGAAAGAGAGGCAGAGACACAGGCAGAGGGAGAAGCAGACTCCATGCAGCAAGCCTGACATGGGACTCGATCCCAGGTCTCCAGGATCATGCCCTGAGCTGACGGCGGCGCTAAACCGTTGAGCCACCCGGGCTGTCTGAGATAGAAATTTTTTAAAAAGGTGAAGATTTATTTTAAGTTCTGTGTAGATATCAGGTACTGTTTCCTCTTATCCTTTATCATTTTCTGTATGGCATCAGGTAGTTTCTTCATGAGTACATGTTGATCTTCTTGTCAATAGTCTAGGGAAATTTTTTACATATCTCCAGAGTTCTTGCTCTGTGTGTAGCTCTCCTTTCTAATACTTTGTTTGATAAACTCTTTCAGAGCTTCTCAGATGTTTCTTCCTAATTCAAGGTGTCTGCTAGATCTGCCCACATTCCCTCTCATTGAATTTTGACTTGAAAGCTTTTAAGGCTGTAAAGTGGCAGTGATGTAGTGATTCTCATTTTTTATTTTTTCTCACTTGTATCCCATCTCTTAGATCACTATATTTTGTCCCATGATGCCCAGGGTCTTTTTTTTTTTTTTTTTTTTTTGGTGCCCAGGGTCTTAAAAACAACTGTCTTATCTTTTTTTCAGATTTTAAAAAAATTGTTTCAAGTAGGTAGAGAAATCTTGTCTCTCTGTTCCAACATGATCAGAAGCAGGGTTCCTTCAGCTCTTCTTGATTCCAATACTGGATTCATTTCAGCAGTTTTTTATTTATTCATGAGAGACGCACAGAGAGAGGTAGAGATACAGGCAGAGGAAGAGGCAGGCTCCATGAAGGCTACCCAGTGTGGTACTCAATACCAGGACTCCAGGATCACACCCTGGGCCAAAGGCAGACTCTCAACCACTGAGCCACCAGGCGTCCCTTCATCAGGTTTTAAAACTATGTTAACTCTCTCCTCTTCACCAAAAGTTTAACATATCTCTGTGACTTCCCTCCTGAGTTTCAAGCTCACTTTGCCAGCTGCTAATCTAGGCTGCCTTTTAGATATTCAAAAACAGTTTAGTCAGTTAGTCTATCTCTCTGTGAAAAACAAAAAACAAAACAAACAAACAACTCTACAAAACAAAGTTAAAAATATTGTAATTAGGGCAGCCCGGGAGGCTCAGCGGTTTAGCGCCACCTTCAGCCCAGGGCCTGATCCTGGAGACCTAGGATCAAGTCCCACATTGGGCTCCCTGCATGGAGCCTGTTTCTCCCTCTGCCTGTGTCTCTGCCTCTCTCTCTGTGTGTCTCTCATGAATAAATAAATAAAATCTTTTTTAAAAAATATTGTAATCATTAAAAGTACTTTGTCTTAGTATAATTGAATGAAACTAGAAATCAGTAAGATAATGACAACTAGAAAATCAAAAAGCATTTGAAAAATATACAATTGACTTCTAAATAATGCAATGGTCAAATAGGAAGACACAACTGGACTTAGAAAATATTTTATATTGACAAAAAATAAAAGCACCTCATATCAAAATCTGTGGCATATAACTAAAGCAATACAAATAAGGAAAATTATGTCAGAAGATTATGATTATGTCAGAAGAGAATATGATTGTATGATATTATATGATTATGTCAGAAGAGAATAAAGGTCTTGAAACAAGAGTCTAATTTTCCACCTGACACTGTATTTCAGATTTAAATTTTGAAGTTTAACACTGCAATGTGATTTGCAGTTCCTCATTTACAAAACATAAACAAACTATGCAAAAATTCTTCCCACCATAATCTGTGCTACCCCTGAGCATGAATTCTCTTGCTTACTATTTCCCTTCCACTGGCCCAAACTTTACTTGTTCTTTTAGGCCAAGTTCAAGCTTTAACTTAAGCTGATCCAAAAGCTTCTGTCTTTAATGCACTACTTCTATTATACTGTAAGCAGTGTTTGGGAATGAGCACAGGTTAATTCCAATTTGAAGACATTTTTAAACTCTCCACATTCTCTTTATTGAGTCCATTGCTGAATTTTTGGAGATAAACAATGCCTAAAATAGAGTAGGTGTTCAAAAACTATGTTGACTAAGCAAATAAACATTAATCAATAGTATTTATTTTAATTATTAAATTGCATGAGACTAATTAAGCAATGGTACCCAGCTTTAAACAAAACATTCAGTGATCTAAAGTAGAAAATCCAATAAAACCTCTGATGAAGTTTTGGAATATTTGGAATATAGTCGAGGTCCGGAGGCAATGACCAAAAAAGAATTCTTGAGACGTCTTTGGGCAAAATGGTCATTTTATTAAAGCACAGGGACAGACCTGTGGGTAGGAAGAGCTGCTGCCCTGGGCCTGTAAGGGGTGGCTGATTATATACATGGGAGTTGAGAGGGGTTTGAGGATAGTGTACTCTCTAAGGAAGTTTGGAAGCAGGGTTTCCAGGACCTTGAGGGGGCTAGCTGTTGTTGAGAAAACACTTAATACTGTCTAATAAAACCTGAGTCCTGAGAACCTTCAGACATATATCGGTGGGCCATGTGCTTAGGGGATGATAGCCAACATGTATCTTGGGGATTTAGAGAAGAGGGGAAATTTCTAAAGGGATTTTTATATGTTAAAGTAGACTTACAGGCTCCTGGGGGTCGGGCCAAGATTGCCTTTGCCCTTAGCAAAGTATTAACATTGAGACAGTTGAGTCTCTTTGCCTGTTTCAAGGACTTGTTGATGTGCTGCCCCAAGCTTGTGCCTTGTCCACAGCTAGCTCTGTTTCCCCATCACCCTTATCATCATTTCTCACCTTTATATCTTAGGAATAGTGCTCTTGTCTAG
Organism: Canis lupus baileyi; assembly: GCF_048164855.1. Classification (NCBI taxonomy): domain Eukaryota; kingdom Metazoa; phylum Chordata; class Mammalia; order Carnivora; family Canidae; genus Canis; species Canis lupus. Next base: position 33,087,799 of record NC_132847.1, on the reverse strand, counting down.
AGCATAGTTATAATAGATTATTATAGGAACAGGGGACTGACCTCTTTACAGTTATTCTTTTGGACTTGGGGTAAAGATTTCCCTGCAATGATCAGAAATTCCACATAACAGGGATCCTGGATATTGTCATATGATGTTTGCTTTTGGTCCTCTGATATGGGAAAAAATCTCTCAATGCCTCTTTCGATTGTTTTAAAGTGATTGTCATTTTACTTTGGGAATGTTTTGCTATTTCAAACCTTTTCAAATATTTTTTTTTTATTCTGTCAAATTTCACATTCCATTTATATAATGAGATTACTTTGTTCTGATTTCTGAACTGGTAGAATAGATTTATATTTCTTTTGTAAGCATATTTCAATAATAGTCTACAAGAACCACCAAATTCAGAGAATATTGACCATTTAGTCTTATGAAATAATTAAACATTAGTGATTTGAAATCAATACTCCTGGTTTTAAATGTAGATCTTTCACTAAGCTAGGTGAAATTATAAGCCATTTATCCTTACTATGACCCAGTTTTTTTCCTCCGTTTAGTAGGAACAGTAATAATAGCTTCTTCAGTTTACTTTGGGAATATAAGCAATAATGCAAAGACTTTCTAGGAGTTAGTAGTAGGAATAATGACAATAATTGTAATAGTATAATTTTCATCATTATCAAGGTGTTTAATGATATTAATATAATTTAATATTAAATAGTTTAAAATTCCATCACATAGTTGTATCCCTTCCTCATAGTAGGAAAATACATGTAGGGTTTTGTAGTCTACCAAGGGTACTTATAATTAAGCTCAGTAGTGACTAGTAAATGATTCTTTGCTTCAAGGAGTTTGTTCTAGATAAGAGGCAGATGTGATGGATTATATTGGAAAACATATGTCATTAACTGGATATCAAAGTTTCTTAGAAAACTCTTCCGTAAAGCCCAGGTGTATTTCTCACTTTCCACTAGTGCCTGAACTTACCATATATCTGCTAAATTAACAGCGTCCTAATAGAGTTTCTGACTTTTTGAAGGTGAATGATGGTAACTTACTTGCAATTTCTCTGTTTTTATCCAGAGCTGAAGGCAACACAGATCTTATTAAGATCAGAACTCCAAACAAGGAAAAAATAATCAAGCTCTAGAACAAAAACATATATATATATATATACACACCTTTCTAATCTCTTCTGTTTTGTTTTGGCTTCACGCATTTAACCTCATTCCATCACTGGCATTGACTTGCATACTGAGTTTTGTCATAGTGGTGACCTCCAACTAAAATATGTTTGGTGAAGATCACTATGTGTGTGTGTGTGTTTTCTTTAATACATCTGTTTGCCTATATAGAGTATTTTAAGATTATCTTTGGAAAAAAATATTTATTCACATGGTGACCATATTAAATACATTTCCATGCTTATCTTTTGAATAATTTATTTATCTGTTCAATTGATAAATACGTTAAGAAATAATGCATCACTTTGCTGAATGGTTTTGACTCTCCTGTATTGAAACAGAAAAAAAAAAAAGCCAGTTATTTGGCATTGTATTATGGGAACATTCAGGATGTTCTTTGTATTTGAAGTTCAAAATAATTCATTTCAAATATATCTTAACAGCATGGGGCAGTATTAAGACCCACATCATTATATTTGCCATACAAATATGCAATTGTAAAAATAAGTACTATTGTTAGGACCCCCACTATTGGGAAAACCTGTGGGAGTCAAAACATGATGACAAATATTTTATTTGAATTTGGTAAATTTGTAATCCTCTGCTTGGTTTTCCCAATGCAAAGGATTCATCTGCAGATTGGTAGGAAGAAATCCTTATGTGCATTCATAAGGGCATGCATGCATATACACTTCTGCATAAACACACACACATGCACAAACACACACACACCAACTTTTAGTCATTTCTTACTGCATAACAAACCACCTGAAAACACAGGGACTTTTGTTTTAATGGTGATCATCTTAGCTCATAATTCAGTTGGTTGATCTTTTGGACAGGGATCAGCTAAACCATTCTTCTGCTGATATCAACTGTTGTCACCCTGACATCCATAGTTATCTGGTTGGGTAATCCAAATTATCTCACTTCCATGCATATCATTTGTGTTGGTTGTAGGCTGACACCATTTCCCTAAAAGATCTCTCGTCTTCATAAAATTAGCTTGAGTTTCTTACATTTTAGTTTTAGAACATTAAGGTGAGTAGAGCATAAGCTGCAGTACTTCTTGGACATTGCACATTGTCTCATCTGCCATATCTTTTTAATCAAAGCAAAGCAGGTACATAAACAGTTCAAATTGGAAGGGTGGAAAAATAGATCCCATCTCTCTCTCTCTCTCTCTCTCTCTCTCTCTCTCTCTCTCTCTCTCTCTCTCGTATTCCACCTCTTAATTAACATAGCATAGGCACATTGCAAAGATGCATCTGTGCAAGGATAGACAATATCACAGTGGCATTTGCAAACAGTCTACTATATCTACTGTAATTTTCCTATTTGCGCAGGGTTTAGGCAATGACATGGGAGTTCATAGAACCAAAGTGAAAAGTAGTGTCATAACCATGCCCAGCTTTTCTTTTTAGATGACTACTTAAGGAATATGATTCTGTTATTGTCACAGTCAAAACAGGAATACCATGTATTTATACTGTGCCTCTACCTTTTTTTTTTCAGCTTACATCAACATTTTGCTGGAATGTACATTAAAAAAATTACATGTCACTGTTTAAGGAAATATGTCGAGATATTCTTTTCTTTTCTTTTCTTTTTTCTTTTTTTTCTTTTTTCTTTTCTTTTCTCTCTCTCTTTCTTTCTTTCTTTCTTTCTTTCTTCTTTCTTTCTTTCTTTCTTTCTTTCTTTTCTTTCTTTCTTTCTTTCTTTCTTTCTTTCTTTCTTCTTTCTTCTTCTTTCTTTCTTCTTTTTTTTCCATGCTTGATTTTCCCAAAGTAAAAAACCAAGGGGATAAAGGGTAGTCAGAGCCCAGGTGTTCCTGAATCATGTTACACCACCTTCCCAGTGTCCAGAATTCCATATTATTGAAGCCTGAGACTTTTAACTTAGATAAGAGAAGAATTTCTTTTTTTGCTTTCCTTATTTTCATAAAATCTTTTAGATATAATCCCACTCAAGTATGAATCATTTGTTTTCAGGATTATAACTATACAAAATAATTAGATGATCTCACTGTAAATTATTTTTTTCTGGGATTTTTATTAGACTCAAGTTTTAAATAGTTGTGGTGTGATATTTTAGAAATATTGTCTTTTATCAATGTCAGTATGGGACGCCTGGGTGGCTCAGTGGTTGGGTGCCTTCCTTCAGCTCAGGTCGTGATCCAGGGATTTGGGATCAAGTCCCGTATCTGGCTCCCTGTGAGGAACCTACTTCTCCCTCTGCCTATGTCTATGCCTCTCTCTCTCTGTATCTCTCATGAATAAATAAATAACTTTTTAAAAAGGTCAGTTATAATATCTGCACTTCAATCTGTGACTGAAATTCAACACAATTTTAACAAACTTTGTTCTTCATGAAATAAATCATCATTTTAAAATATGAATTTTATTTTTTATTGAATTTGTACATACTGGCATATTCATAATACTATGTGATTAAATAACATTCAAAGTGAAAATGGCATTTTATTTTTTATCGCTTTTATTTGAGTGTTAAGAGTAGACTTTATTGTTGGATGTTAAAATACCACTATTTGTCAAAACAATGAGTTTGATTCCCTTATCTAGACATACCCTATGCTGCATTTAGGAATAAGTCATGTTTTTAACATGTTAGAGGTTTGAAAATGGAAATATATTTCAATGAAGAAGTCAGTATATAAAATATGGTTTGGATCCTAGCAGGTCCAGAAAAGTTCATGCTATCCACAATGTCGCTTAAATCTGGTCTAAGAATTAATGAATTTTTTCACTATCTTATTTAGCAGATTCTAACTGAACAACTTCAGTGTGCCAAGAACTCTTCTTGCTTTTGACCTAAAACTGTGAAGGAGATAGGCAAGATGATAGCAAGGTCTTCAGTAATGGATTAGAGGAATGTTCAAATTTGTGATTGTGATCTTGTATATTTTGCCATCTTGTTTGTAGCTACATACAGGGCCTAAGTCAAATGTTTTTCAGACATGATCATGATAAAGAAATATCAATTTTTTATCTGTTTGTGTAAACTTAAATATTGGTGTAATTTAAAGACATCATATGCTTTTATAATTTTTCCTAAAGATATATAAAACATTACATTCAAGAAATTCAGAGATTCAGAGATTTCATCTAGCTTCCATTATTCAGATGAGGATAGTTAAAACTAAAGTGTCTATTACAGAGTGGCAGTTTTTGCAAAATTAATTCTAGAAACCTAAATTATAATTTCTGGTTTTGTATTGTTTTTAAGATACTCTGGTAACAGCTATAAACTCATGGGCATATATTATGTCCCATGATCTCTGCTTGACTTCTTACTTTTATCATTTTACTTATTGCAATCATATGGTTGAATAGCATTATCCTGAATTTACAGATAAGAAAAATTAGATTTAATGAAGTTATTTAATGATGAGGAAGCCTCAGAATGAAAATCTCAGTCTTTCTGACCCCAAAGTTCAAGCCCTTAATCGTTTGACAACGCTGCCTGATAGGTCATGCTACCTGATTTTCTGAGACAAAAAGAGGAAGAATAGGTAGTTTAAGTTTCAGTTATCATGATCTTGATATTTTGTTCCCTCTGTACTGTGCTCTTGCTAGGACAGACATAGAAACATCTGTTCTAACATTTAAGACCATGCTATCACATTTTTTACTTATTCAACTTTGTTTTCAGCAATCCCAAATACCACTTTAATCTGGTCAATATTCTCCCCTGCAATTGTAAAAATAAGTACTATTGTTAGGACCCCCACTATTGGGAAAACCTGTGGGAGTCAAAACATGATGACAAATATTTTATTTGTCAAAAATAAATATCAATCTATATTGATGATTTAGATTATCCATAGAATTTGCTTCCTACTTTTTTCCTTTGACAATGTAAACACTACATTTCATTGAACATATCAATTTTCCATCTTATAAGCTTAGTATACTTCTTTTTTTCTCTCTAGTATTGAGATATCTTATAAAAGAAATTCTGCCCTGAAATTCTTATTCATTTCAAAGAGTACAAATCTTATTTCCCTAGATGCTTTGCAGAATGATCCAGCCTTTATATAATAGAGGATGTAGATTTTAAATATGAATCTTTTATCTTACTTTTGAATTCCAACCCATTGCCAGTTAAATATCCTTTTTTTAAAGATTTTATTTACTTATTCATTCAAGACAGAAAGAGAGTCAGAGACATAGGCAGAGAGAGAAGTAGGCTCCCTAAGGGAAGCCTGGTGTGAGACTCTATCCCAGGACCTGGGAATCACAACCTGAGCCAAAGGCAGATGCTCAACCACTGAGCCCCTCAGGCGCCCCTAAATGTCCTTTATTTGTGATACAAATCCTGTTAACTGCGTGGAATGGTGAGAAATAATTATCTCACTTCAAAGTCCAGGCAGACAGGGTGGGGACTGCCCACAGAGGCAGCACACTGTAATGGTTGTCTTTGAGTTTGAATCCTTTTCAGTCATGTTACTGAAAGGGGTCTCCAAGAAATGTGTACTACCAAAAAGGTTGGACACACGTATACTCATATAGGAAGCTGCTACCCTAACTCCCTTCTGAAAAAATAAGAGCACTAGAACTCCTTAGGTCGCAGATCACTAGAACAAGAGTGGGTTCTTTAGCCATATACTGCTCCCTTTAGAGTGCCCAGGAACTATAAAGTATCCTGGAATGAGAATATTACCTATAAGTCCTTTGAAATGGACAATGAAAAACTAAATGAATAAAATACTTTTTAGGAATAGTTTGAATGGGAATGAGAATGAGTCAGTAATTGGTAGTGGGAACAATGGATTAATGCCATCGATAGAGAGGACAGTATCCAGAACTCTTGTGTAAGCAGAAATCTGGAGTCCATGGGAGGTGTCATAGAAAATCTCAGAGTAGCTGCATTACCAAATTGCACACTAGAATAGGGAAAAACATTGAATCTCCTGCTGGACCAAGCTAACAGACAAGTGTATGTTGCCAAAGCTGCTTTGGGATTTGTATTCTTCCTTTCCCAGAAGCCTGACCCTCAGGCAATTGCAACTGTCTCCATTCCTTTTTAGATTTTTCAATTCACAAAACTCCTACCATAAATCCAGGTAATTACCATCTGTGCAAACTAAAAGTGCTTGCTTAGCATGAGAGCCAATAAAGACTAGATTAGGTATCAAGGGAAAGGGGTGAATATTAACATTACAAGGTCTGTGGCTAAACAGAGTTTGAGAGAGGGCATTTGAGCACAAGTTTCAAAACCAGTATATAAATGATCAATCCAGCATTGCCAAATACACAATATTAATTTTATGCTGAATACCATAGCCTCTCAGGGTAGGGGTATGGAAGGGATAGTTTTTAAAACGTATTCAAAATTCTGGACAATTGTTAGTTGAACATTGATCAATGATATTTATAAACTATGCTTTAAACTTTATCATATCTAATTTTTAAAAATTGACTTACCAGTATTTATTTTAGCAGTGGGAAATGCGATTTTTTAAAAAATAATTATTATAATCTATCTGATATTTGTTCATATTTGTAATAAAAATAGTGTATTTAAATTCAGAGATATCCCATAATACATCTTAAACTTGATATATAACATTTAATGCTGTATTTAATAATTAGAAATCTTTCTGCATCCTATTTAATTTTTAATATAATGTATAAAAATTGCTAGGAAGCAAAATAAATGAATAAGGTGGTTTTAAATTACTGTTCAAACTGTCATGTGAAGTTTGTGAAATAATATTGTTTATTTCATTTTTCATGTGGCAGAAAAAGTAATTACATTTTTGGAAAGGCCTTCAATTCATGTTGCATATTCATAATGTGGAAAACTATGGAAAAACTGACAGTTCACCATGTAAATTTCTGTGTCATCAACATGTGAATTTTTGTAAAATGAGGAATAAATGTTATTGAAGCACTATGGTAATAGCTGCATAAATCAACTTTTTTATCATAATTCTTGTTGCTATATAGGTTTAACAGAGAAGCCAGTTTTATGTGCAATATAAAACTCTATAAATACTAACATATTCTTTTTGATTTATATGTTCCATGTTTTTACTAGTGATTAAAAAAAGTATATTTGTATGGGTGACCAAATGAATATACATATATTAAATTGATTTCAATAGAGTAAGAATAAGGCAAAATGAAATGAAACATTTTTTTCTGGAACTCCACTAGCTTGAAATAACACGAACAATAAGTCATATTAAATAATAAGGGAATCTCAAAATCAAGGCTTGGGCTAGAGGTCACTAATTTTTTTAAATCATTAAGACAAAAGTGGTCCTCCAAGTTGAACGGGTACAGGATGATATGCCCCCAAATGTGCCACCTTGGCATAAAGATTATTTCAAAGCCAAAAGTAATAATAATAATAATAATAATAATAATAATAATAATAATAATAATAAAACAGGTAGATGCAGGAAAAGCTCTCTGCCTCCCTCATAACTGCCTAAATTTACACGGGAAAAGAGAACCTGCAACAGAAGGAGAAGTATTAACAGAGACCACTTTTGCAGAAGTAACTTACCTGCATGATAGAGGAACCTTGTTTTTCCCCAAGGAAAAACCTCGTTTTTCACCTTCTTGCTGGTGAGTTTTCTCTCTCTAGTGTCCTCAGGCCCCCACCACTCCCCTTAGCTTCATGTTTATATTGATTCATGGTATTTTCTCCTGTTAATCTGCCTCATGTCAATTTGATTCTAAGTCCAGCTAGAGGGATTAAAGGGCAGAGGACAGTCTACCTCCCCAACAAAGCCATACACATAGATACTGTTCCTTAGGAAGAATAAATGCATTGAAGAGAGCAAATATCCTGGGTTGGAGCCTGAGGGACATTGACATTAAGGAAAATTAATCTGTGAATACTGAGTACCTCAAGTTGGTGGAGGAATCCTAAAATAGAGTACCCATGACAAATGTCAAAAAAAGATAGCCCTTCTAGGAGGGAGTAGCCAACAGTGTCATATGCTGGAGAAAGTTTAATGACATGACAAAGAAGAATACTTAAAAATCTAATATACTAATATAATATTATATGTCAACTATATTTCCATTAATAATACTTAAAAATCACATTTGGGAGTCAATTGTCATCTCTGTTATAGACATATTATTCTAGATTGACAGATAAATGGAAATTTAATGAGGGGATGTATAGAGAAGGCATAGATTTGGCATTAAAACAAACAAAAAAATACAAAAATGCTGAGGAAAAACAAGCAAACTCAAAGATGTACTGCCAGACTTCTAAGCTCTTCACATATGAAATGATGCTGGTTTAGAACTCTGAGCATGACCTCAGGCTAAAGGATATTGAAATACAGTTAGTGGCTAGGCCATAAACTCTACAGTGACACATATAGTAGTGCAAATGTTGGAGTTCAGAGCCTATGGCCAAAAAAGAATTCTTGAGATGTCATGATGAATAAGGTGGGTTTATTAAAGCATGAGGACAGGACTTGTGGGCAGAAAGAGCTGAACTGGGGTTGTGATAGGTGACTGATTATATACTTTCAAAGTGGAAGGGGGTTATAGACAGCACAAACTTCCAAGATATTTTGGAAACAAGATTTCCAGGATCATGAAGGACTAGCTTTTGTTAGGAAAGGGTCATTTATTTCTGCTTAGTAAAAACTCAGTCATGAGACTCTTCAGATGTATATCAGTGACCCATATGCTTGGAGGATGATTGCTAATATATATACATATACACACACACTAACAAGATATATATTATATATATAACAAGATATATACTATATATATACTAACAAGATATATAATATATATATTGGAGGGTAGAGATAAAGGAAGTTTCTAAAGGAATTTTTTTTTTTTTTAGATTTTATTTATTTATTCATGAGAAACACAGAGAGAGGCAGAGACATAGGCAGGAGAAGCAGGCTCCCTTCATGGAGCCGGATGTGGGACTGCATCCTGGAATTTTGGCATCACAACCTGAGCTGAAGGCAGACGTTCAACCACTGAACCATCCAGGTGTCCCTCCAAAGGAATTTTGATATATTAAAGTAGACTTAAAGGGTCCTGGGGATTTGGGCTAAGATTGCCTTTTGCCCTTAGTTAAGTGTGAACATCAAGGCAGCTAAGTTTCTAGAGGAAGATCACTGTATCTGTTTCAAGGACTTGTCACTGGGCTGCAGGGAGCAAGGAAATTTAATATTTTCTTTTGCCTTTGTTTCCCGTATCACATTCCATATTTTGTCAACAATTAACTCTAATAATAGCTTTGTATCAGATGCAACTTTTGCTCAACTCCTGGTAACAGAGAACCAAACTTAATGCTAGTTACTATGGGAGGGGTTTATATTTTTCGCATATAAAACACACACACACACACACACACACAAAAAAAAAAACCCACACACACACACACACACACACACACCACAAGAAAGACAAACCAGGTTTGTAGCTCAGAGATAATATATATATGTTTCTGATAAAAAATAATGTATAATTGTTTTTCATAGAGGGTGTATGAGTAATCACAATCCCTCTAGTTAAGAATGCAACTCTGCCCATTAACTTCCTCTCTTTTACATTTTTGATGTCACAGTTTACTGAGTTTTACATTGTATATTCATTAACAAATTATAGCAGCTGTGCTTCGTAGTACCTTCCCTTTTACAGTAGATAAATGGTTGACAAACCATCTTATTACAAAATTGGAGTTTTCTAAATCTGAGTGTTAGTGTCTTAGATTTTTGACAGTGTTATACTGCCAATAAGTGTCGTGTTGACAGTCAAATAGACATATTGACCAATAGAATAGGATTGAAAGCCCAGAAATAAATTCTTAAGTCTATGCTGAATTGAATTTTCATAATGGTGCCAAGTTGGTTAACGAGAAGAGTCTGTTTAAAAAACAGTGCTGGGAAAAATGAATATACACTTGCAAAAAGAATGAAGTGTAGATCTTTATCAAATACCATATGCAAAAAATAAAATATCAAAATGGGACAAATAGCTAAATTTAAGAACTAAAGCTATAAACTCTTCAAAGAAAACATAGGGGCAAATATTCACAAACTTTTATTTGGCTATGTGATCTCAATAATACAAACTAATAAAACAATAGATAAACTGGAGTCCACCAAAAAATTGAATGGTGGATAATGATGTTCTTAAACAAGATTACATAATTTAAATTGGTATACATTTCACATATATAGAATCTTTATGTAATGACACAACACAGCAACCTTTGCTGTCTTTCAACTTCATGAAAAATATTGAACTTCATCTTTTTTAATGTTTAAGTTGTTTTTTTTATTTTGAAAAATATGTATATATCTTTAGAAACGTTCTGGATTTAGGTAGTCAATCCAGTGGTGCTTGTCCCCAAATCACACACTAAGATGACCAAAACTTTGTTCCCTTCAATGTTGATTTATGTTCTCAAGGGAACAGAGTGTCCCTGGCTATTTCTCTTGCTGTTTGTGTCTTTTATTGTTTATTTGTGTGATACCTTGGAAAATGCTGCAGATATATAGCAAAAAAAAAAAAAAAAAAAAAAAAGTTAAACTATAGGGCAGTCCCGGTGGCTCAGCAGTTGAGCACCTGCCTACAGCCCAGGGCCTGATCCTGGAGACCCAGGATCTAGTCCCACATCGGGCTCCCTGCATGGAGCCTGCTTCTCCCTCTGCCTGTGTCTCTGCCTCACTCTGTGTGTCTCTCATGAATAAATAAAATTTTTAAAAAAGATTGAACTCTTTTTTGTAAGTAATACTTGAAAATAATTGTTTATTCCATGATTAACAAGGTGAGAAGAGACAGAATATTCAAAAATGATCATTTTAATACCTTTTGCCAGTGTTGACTGCTTCTTTTTCTACATTACCCAGTGACAGATTAACAAGGATTAAAAAGTGAACACATTGGTTCTCAGGATATGGTGAATGACAAGGGCATGCTCTCAGAACTACACAAAATAATCTCTTTATGAATTTCATGCTTGAAAAATGGAAAGTTTGAGGGAGATTCATAGCTATTAAGCAAATTTCTTAAAAAATTAGAAGTATAATCTTCAGAGGAATTAGAACAAGTCATTTAGAAAGGCTGCTGGGCAATTATGAATGTGGAACTACAATGCTTTGGCATCTGTTTGGAAAACAGATTCCTTAGTTGGCACCCAGGCTTCTGTTGTCAAGCATGCCTAATGTTGTAAATCCCCATTTGTGAGTGTGGCTATTCAAAGAGGTTAAAATATGGAAATGACTTGTAAATCACCACTTCGGTCCTACATTGCAGAAGAATTAAAATTATAAACATGGCCAAATTAGTGTTTTCTGTTTGGTTTTTAAAACAAAATATGCTTAATAGGGACATGTGGGCAATATATACAAGATTAAGCTATAAACAGATCCTGATTATAGATACTTTTTAGCAAAGGAGATTTAAATCTTACTCATGCTATTCTGAGAGCTGTTATAAATTAACATAGGATATTTATTTGCAAATCAGTGGGTCACATTAAAGTTGCACAGTGAGGTGATACTCAAGATTGCTGCTATACTAATAATGTGAGGGATCGCCAGTTAGGGAAACAGACAGAAGAGAGATTGGAAAGAAAAGGAAGTCATTTAAAGCATTAAATCCAATGCAATTATTCTCCATTGTGTTTGTAAATTAAACCTTAACTTCTGACCATTCAGTCCCAGAGCTTCATAAATAGTCTTGTTTTAGTTCATTTTCATTAACTGGCTCATCAATATTAGCTACTTTTATTTTATACTATACTGTTATGTAAAAGGGTGCATATGGATGCACCTACTTTTGGACCTCTGAGATTGAATACCAAGAGACAGATATGACGCCTTCAGTTAATTAATTTTTTTCTTTTTGAAACAAGTAAGATAACTTTGATTATAAATATGACCAACTAACCACTACTAACTAAACTGCTAAACACTTAAAAATGTTTAGTTATGTTAAACAAAAATAGCTGTGTAATTTTATGGATGGTTTCTCCTACCCTGTTATTTTTGGAAGCTTCATTTTCATAGTAAGACTGTGATAGTTCAAGACCTTTCATAAACTAAGTACTGTTAGGCACATTGCTGCAATGCTTCAAATGTCATTTCTTCACATACATGTGTTCTAAATCAGAAGGAAGAGGATAGAGTTAAAAGTTTTGTTTGGTTTGTTTTCCCCCTCTCTTATAGTGTCAAAATTTCTTATTGAAGGAAATGTTAATTGGGGGGAAAAAAAGATATAGATTTTTTCTTTTGACTCAATCGCTAAATAATCCCACCACTGGCAAAGTATATATGTGTTGGAGAGATGTGTATAACTTTAAGAAGCTCCTGAAGATCATTTAGGAGTCCCACCAAATCCAGAATGTCTTCTATCACCTCAGTATCCTAATTATAGCATTCAATGGAGAAAATTTGAATTTTTCAAATTTAAAGCCATGTTTTATTCATTGTTTTATCTCAAGCATTTGGCATGGTGCTGCCTTAAAAACTAAAAACATAAATAGATGTGTATGTGTGTTACACAATTATACAAAATAAACATAAACATGTATATACACATGCATAGAAGAGATACATATCAATAAATATGATGTACTTATACTCTATCTTTGTTGTTATTCTTCAGTATTTTTATCGGCTAATTTAGGCCTTTTCTTGTAAACTTTAGAACAAGTTTGTCAGTACCTACAAAAGAGCTTGATTGGATTTTCATTGGAAAGAATAGGTTACTTTTAACTATTATGTGAAATCTATGAAATTGCTAACACTTCATTGACAAAATCAGTAATGTTATATATAGTTCAACCTAATGGAATTTGAAGCTTCCTAAGTCCTTAGATATAAGTTGTGCAACTAGCACATTTAAAATGGAAATTGAAACAAAGAAAGTATAGACCTGTAGAGATTTTGAAACAAGTTGTTAGTATGACGGAAACTGAACCTAATCTATTTACTGGTAACTCAGCACTTTTACAAAATTAATCTTCTCAATCACCAGTCTATCCAATTACTCAACACGGAGAGTTGAATGTTTATTCTTTATTAAGTTTTGATAGCTTAGAGTTGCAATGATAAATAATAACTGAATGGAATGCAATGAAAACAAGAACTTTACGATTCTCACAATATAGCATTCTATCATATGCCTAAAACATTGCTCTTCATAGAGAAGACACCCAGTAGATCCTTGTCTACTGAGAACTAATGTATTAGAATCTCTTTCATATTCACTCCTTTTCTTTATTTAAAAAAAATGAATTTTTAAGAGAATGTATGTTGAAAGTCTAAAGTCCATATTCATATCTTGAACAAGTGTCCCTTTTATGAATATCAGTAATCTAATTTTTTAGGAATATCGCTAAATTCTTTGTCCAGTTTCATAAAAGCCACATTTTCTGTAGTGTTATGTTAGCTTTTACTTTCTTTTCCTTTCCTTTTTAAAGACTGAGATTCTCAGTCTATGCTAATTTGTCGGACGCTATAGAGTACTAAGGGACCTCCTAACATTCTTGAACTAAAATCCTAATTTTACATTGTATTAAAATCTCTCTACTACTAGAATTTCATGTAGACATGACTGGAAAATTTTCTAATTCTTAGAAAAATGAGCTAGTGATAATAATATTACATGTAACTATTTTTTCCACTTATTTTCCTTTGTTCTCATTCTTTTGTGGAGAAATATATGCCCAGCATATTGGCTGACATCTTTTTGTTCTCAGAGAAGACAGTGTTTTTCAGCCTTTGCATGAAGTTACTTTTTATAATTGCTCATAACATAATAGGGAAAATAGTATTTTCACTGTGCTTTATTTGAACCATTGGTATATTTACATTTTGTCTTATAATTTACCTTCCTTGGGAACAGCAGGATTGCTTACTTTACCTTGCTTGGGAACAGCAGGATTGTATTATTATTGCTTAATTTGAGAATCAAGTGGAATTTAATTTTTGTTTTATTTATATACATGGATAACATATTAAAGTAGCAATCACATAATATGTACAGTCCCACTGGCCTCAGAAAATCTGCTCATCTCAAATAATAGTATTCTTTTTGTTTAATAATGATTTATATGTATCATGTTTAAGTTCCTCAAATTTGATGCATTAAAGAAGTGATGCAAATAATATGATTGTTAAGACATCTAACATGACAAAATGTCAGATGATATCCTGCCCAGCAGGTGTAATAAAAGAAAGGGTTAAGTCCAAACCCTAGCAGTTCAAGACATAGATGTTATTAAGAAAGAAATGAGGAAAGAAAGAAAGAATGGAAAGGAAGGGAGGGAAAAAATGAGCACCATTTCACTTCTACATAATTAGTAATTTCTTGTCAATTTGGTTGAGTAATCAGTACCTCCAATTCTCACCAGTATTTAAGTACCTCTTTTGGTTATCTCTGTAGTAAAATAGAGTAGGAGTTGTTGTACCTTAGATTTTAACACACATACGTACACAGAGTCACACATACCAATATACACACATATCCTAGGTGTCAAAATAGGTTTAGTGAAATTTGTTACATCATCAGTAAGTATATATACCACTAAAGGACAATTATAGAAGTCTTGAGTATTCTAAGCAAATCTTCAGATTACATTAGTTTATTCTGTATTTAGGATATTTCTCAGAATTTTTTTCATCTTTAAAAAAAAAAAAAAACAATTCTAGGTTTTCAGGATGGTGGCAGAGTAAGAGGACCCTAGGTTCCTCTTGTCCAATGACCACAACTAAAGAATACCTCAGAATAGATCCGAAGACTGACAGAACAAACTATAGACCTAAAGGGAGAGACTAGGTCACATTGAAGAAAATAGGAAGTGATGAGATGTCATCTAGGGGAGAAATAGATGCCAGGTGCTGCAGAGGAGAGGGAGCCATGATCACAGAGAAAAGTGAGACAGAAGAGCACACAATAGAATATTCAAGGAGAACATTTCCTCAAAACCATTGCCTTGGAAAATAAGAGGAACTGAATTTCATGAGTTATTGCATCCAGTGGAGCTGAAAGCCTGGAGTTTTAAAGATCAGCAGGCTTGGGCAAAATGGAGACAGGAGGGCACTGTGCCTCTCCTAGGGAGAAATAAGGCAATCAAAGGGTGACAGCATGGAAACAGTGATCTGAAAAACATCTGGGGGTACACAGGAGAGAGATTATTCACTGTTCCAGGAGCTCTTCTCTGAAAGGCAGCATTCATTGAGATGCCTCTCTGGGAGCATAGTAGCTGGCTGGTGCCATTTCCCTCTTCTACCCCTTAGTATAAACACAGGGCCACTTAAGGGAAGCAGCTCAGGACAAACACTGGCTTTCTAATTAGCTTATACCAAGTCCCACCTCCCTGAGCTCCCATGGAACTATACTTCTCAGCTAAGCCTCCCTCAGTCCCAGTGGGCAGGCAAACCCCGCCCCCCGCCCCCCGTCCACCAAGAAGACCAGCACAGACTCTTGTCTCCTGACCAGAGAGTTCTGCAGAGCCTTAGGTATGATGCAGTTGGTGTCAGGTCCTATATCACAAGCAGACCAGAGCATACCTAATTAAACCTCACCAGATTCAGCCAGGGGCCCAATACTTCTTGTGCACAGCAGGAAAGGAGAGCCTTTGTAGATGACTGATCTGAAGGACAGAACAGCAAAAGCATGGAAACAAATGAAAATGAAAACACAATGGTCCAAAACCTCATGGATGCAGTTAAAAGTGATCATAAGAGCAAAATATTTAGCAACACAGGCCTAACATAAGAAGCAAGAATAATATCAAATAAACAACCTTACAACTAAAGGAGTGAGGAAAAAAACAACAAATTCCAAAGATAGCAGAAGGAAGGAAAATAAATAAATAAATAAATAAATAAATAAATAAATAAATAAGGATTTAGACCAGAAATAACTTCTGTTATGAATCAGGTGGGTGTCATTCCTTGGTGCATGTGTGGTTTGATATTTGCGAATCAATCAATGTGATACATCAAATTTTAAAAGTAAGAATAAGAATCATATAATCATTTCAATAGATGCTAAAAAGCATTTGACAAAGTACAACATCCATTCATGATCAAAACCCTCAACAAAGTAGGGCTGGAGAGAACATACCACAACGTAATAAAGGCGATACATGAAGAACCCACAGCTAATATTATCCTCAATGGGGAAAAACTGAGAGCATTTTCTCTATAGACAGAAACAAGGCAGGGATATCCATTCTCACTACTCTTATTCAGTGCAGTACTGGAAGCCTTAGCCACAGGAATCAGACACAAAAAGAAATAAAAAGTATCCAAATCAGCAAGGGAGAAGTAAACTTTCACTATTTTCGGATTGTGCTCTATAGATAGAAACCCTGAAAGACTCGACAAAAAACTGCTAGAACTGAAAAACAGATTCAGTAAAGTTGCAGGATACAAAATCAATGTACAGGAATCTACTTCATTTCTATACACCAATAATGAGATAGCAGAAAGATAAATTAAGGTATCATATCATAAACCCATACTCATACTCTGAAAACTATAAAACACTGAGGAAAGAAATTGAAGATGAGAGATAGAAATGAAAAGACATTCCATGTTCATGGATGAAAGAACAAATATTGCTAAAATATCTAAATGACTCAAAGCACTCTAAGCACTTAATGCAGTCATTATCAAAATATAAACAGCAGTCTTCACAGAGCTAGAACAAACAATTCTCAAATTTGTATGGAATTACAGAAGACCTGTATAGCCAAAGCAATCTTGATAAAGAAAAGCAAAACTTGAGTCATCATAATTTTGGACTTCAAGTTATAGTACAAAGCTGTAGTGATCAAGACATTATGCTACTGGCACAAATATAGATGCATGTATCAATGAAACAGAATAGAAAACCCAGACAAACTAGATTCATGAGATGACCCATGAGACAACCCTGAGAGCTCTAGAGTCATGAGCCCTAGTTTGGTGTCCAGCGTCATGCTCACTGGGGAGCCTGCCTGAGATTCTCTCCCTCTGTTGCTCCCTTTGCTCCTCCTCCCACTCATGTTGTTTCTTGCTCTCTAAAATACATAAATAAATCTTTAAAAAAAGCTACCTACATGTAATATTGCTTAGATAAAATGCAAATAAAAATTCAAAGTCAAATGGAATTTGTAAATATAAGGGGAACTTGCCTTCTCAATACTTATATAATAAATGTAATATAAGTTAAATCATAACAATAATGAAACAAACAAAATAAGAGACTTCAAACAAATGGCATATACCTCAAAAAAATTGTGACTAAAGATAAAAATAGAAGATCAAAGGATATATTGAGGCAGCTCCTGAACTCAGTTTTATGTCTCAGAAGCCATGTTGTGATGTCAGAAAATTTCTGATACTTGTCCTCAGGCCTTCAAATGTACAGTAAAGTGAATTCAGAGGGGGAATTCTTACATGTTCTCTCAAGTTCTTGGCACTTATAGAATGGCTGACTGGGAGATGCATTTGAAACTAGAGATATTGCTATTAGATATTAATGAAGATTGAAAGTCTTTAATTAAATTTTGGGAAAAATGAATAATCTAGAAGATGCATGCCATTAATAGAAGCCCCATAATATAGCAACTCTAGTAACTAAGTTGAATAAGCTGTTATGTAAATTATATAACCCAGCTACAAAGGATAGAATTTATCAGGGCTATACTTACTGTCAAACGATCCTTCCAGAAACCTCACCCATTTACCCTCAGGTTATATAATAGTGGACAGATCATGACTTATGTGGACACCAAATTTTATGTAGTCCAGAGTTAAAAAGAAACCATCTTGACATAAAGTTGGAAAGAAGACAAGGAATAATCAATCTACGCACTTTTCATTAAAGTGTAATCTGTGGGCTGATGACATTATATGATATGTTTGCCACTGTCTCATACTGAGAAAGGTATGGAATTGAGAGAAAGCATTTAAGAACTATGATATAAATTTGGCATTGTTGAGATTTTTAAAAAAATCTTTACCTGTGGAGTCATTCCATCTACCAGTGCATATTCCAGTTCAAATAATGTTGTGACAGGGTTGCAGGGTTCTATCTATCTCTCCATACTAGCCCCATCCATCCCTTACTCAATGTCAAAGTTGGGTGGCTTGTCACATGTAGTATGATCTGTGGACAAATCATGCAGAAAAGTGCCATGTACTAGTCCTGAATGAATTAGAAATAAATAAGAGAAAAGGAAAACTGGTCTTAAATATAGCTGATTTAAGAATTATTGACCTCGTAGATCAAATCAGGGCAGAGCTTCTCATTTAAGTAAAGATAATTAAAATTGCTTTGTGTGTATGCAATTCTAGAAGAGTAGTATTTTATTCAAAGGGTATAAAGCACAAAGCATGAGGCATGATTTGCAGTGAGAGAAAATAGCTAGTAGAAATAATGTTTAATCTATATTAAAAATACTTATATTGATTTGATAAAAAATGAATTACAAACTGGATAACAAAGAGACCAAATTACATGAAAATATATATTACAGAGCTAAGGAAGTAAATTGAAAATCAAATCAGCATTGTTAAAAATAATTTTTAAATCTAAAGGAAAAAACTTGAAAAGATGCAAAATTAATAACTTAATAAAGACAAAAGCCAAGTACAATCATAATGAATAGAGAGGAAAATTACAAAGAGTGTTTGCTAAGCAATTACAGAGCAATGAAATGTATAGAAGGCAGAGCTAAGGTAATATTTTAGAAAAAAATGATTGATCAGTATCCTCCAATAAAATATACTTGAGGTCCTCATGGGGCTTGGGGAAAAAAAAAGACACTGATTATGAGATTCAATCAAAATTTTTAAAAATAGACATACTTTTACCACATGATGCAGCAGTCACACTCCTTAGTATTTGGGCAATGGAGTTGAAAACTTGTTACATGGGCGTTTATAGCAGATTTTTTATAATTGCCAAAACTTTCAAGCAACCAAGACGTCCTTTGGTAGGTCAATGGAAAAATACACTGAAACATCCAGACAATGGACTGTGGGTTCGGGGGGGAATGAGGGTTCGGTGATCCCTGGGTGGCTCAGCGGTTTGGCGCCTGCCTTTGGCCTGGCGTGTGATCCTGGAGACCCCGGATCGAGTCCCACGTCGGGCTCCCTGCATGAAGCCTGCTTCTCCCTCTGCCTGTGTCTCTGCCTCTCTCTCTCTCTCTCTCTCTGTCTCTCTCTCTCTATCATGAATAAATAAAATCTTTAAAAGAAAAGAAATGAGGGTTCAAACCATAAAAGACATGGAGGAACGTTAACACATTAACACATTAACACTTTCTAAATGAAGGAAGCCAATCTGAAAGGCTAAATAGAATGTTTTCAATTATATGAAATTCTGGAAAAAGCAAAACTCCAGAGACATTAAAAAGAAGTCGTTGCTGGGGCAAGTGTAAAGATAGTTGAGCAAGTGAACTATAGAAGATATTTAGGGCAGTGAAGCTACTCTGTATGATATCACTATGATGGATACATGTCCTATACATTTCTTCAAACCTATAAAATGCACAGAACCAGGGCAGCCCCGGTGGCGCAGCGGTTTGGCACTACCTGCAGTCTGGGGTGTGATCCTGGAGAGCTGGGATCGAGTCCCACATCGTGCTCCCGGCATGGAGCCTGCTTCTCCCTCTCCCTCTACTCGTGTCTCTGCCTCTCTCTCTGTGTCTATGAATAAATAAATAAAATCTTTAAAAAAAATAAAATGCACAACACCAGAAGTGAACCGTAGTATAAACAATAGACTTTAAGTGATAATGATGTGTTAGTTAGTGTAGGTTAATCAATTGTAACAAATGTATCACTCTGGTGGGGATGTTGAGATTCTGTTTGTACAAAGAAAGAAAATATATGGAAAATATGTTCTTTCTGCTTAATTTTGCTATGGACTTAAAACTGTTCTAAAAACCAAGCTTTCAGGCAGCCAGGTGACTCAGTGGTTTAGCGCCGCCTTCAGCCCAGGGTGTGATCCTGGAGACCCAGGATCGAGTCCCACGTCCTTCTCCCTCTGCTTGTGTCTCTGCTTTCTCTCTCTGTGTGTCTCTCATGGATAAATGAATAAAATCTTAAAAAAATAAAAAAAGCAAAAATGAACTATTGAGACTTCATCAAGATAAGAAGCTTTTGCACAGCAAAGGATACAGTCAACAAAACTAAAAGACAACCTACAGAATGGGAGAAGATATTTGCAAATGACGTATCAGATAAAGGACTAGTTTCCAAGATCTATAAAGAACTTATTAAACTCAACACCAAAGAAACAAACAATCCAATCATGAAATGGGCAAAAGACATGAAGAGAAATCTCACAGAGGAAGACATAGACATGGCCAACATGCACATGAGAAAATGCTCTGCATCACTTGCCATCAGGGAATACAAATCAAAACCACAATGAGATACCACCTCACACCAGTGAGAATGGGGAAAATTAACAAGGCAGGAAACCACAAATATTGGAGAGGATGTGGAGAAAAGGGAACCCTCTGGCACTGTTGGTGGGAATGTGAACTGGTGCAGCCACTCTGGAAAACTGTGTGGAGCTTCCTCAAAGAGTTAAAAATAGACCTGCCCTATGACTCAGCAATTGCACTGTTGGGGATTTACCCCAAAGATACAGATGCAATGAAACGCCGGGACACCTGCACCCGAATGTTTATAGCAGCAATGTCCACAATAGCCAAATTGTGGAAGGAGACTCGGTGTCCATCGAAAGATGAATGGATAAAGAAGATGTGGTCTATGTATACAATGGAATATTACTCAGCCATTAGAAACGACAAATACCCACCATTTGCTTCGACGTGGATGGAACTGGAGGGTATTATGCTGAGTGAAATAAGTCAATCGGAGAAGGACAAACATTATATGTTCTCATTCATTTGGGGAATATAAATAATAGTGAAAGGGAATAGAAGGGAAGGGAGAAGAAATGTGTGGGAAATATCAGAAAGGGAGACAGAACATAAAGACTCCTAACTCTGGGAAACAAACTAGGGGTGGTGGAGGGGGAGGTGGGCAAGAGGTGAGGGTGAATGGGTGATGGGCAATGAGGGGGGCACTTGACGGGATGAGCACTGGGTGTTATTCTGTATGTTGGTAAATTGAACACCAATAAAAAATAAATTTATTATTAAAAAAAAGAATATCTAGATCCCAAAATATGAAGAAAATTTAAGTACAAATAAAGTATTAAAAGTAATAAATATATGTCTTTAACAAATTAATTAACATTTTAAAAAAGAATTGACTAAAATAAATGAAAAATAATAAAAAAGAACAAAGTACAAAAAATAAAATAAATAAAAAAAATAAGCTCTATTTTTAGAAATCCAGCTAATTAAAATGATTCAAATTAAATAACCCATAGTGACTATAAAATGTAAAGTCTGAGGTTGACTCTTAAGTCATTTAAATTTCGAGTCAAGATTAAATAATTTTGAGAACATTTTGATATGAGTATTATAGTTTAAAATAAATTATATATTAGAATGGTAAGATCTTAAAATAATGGAACTATACATTAAGTGTGAGAAAGTAAGAGGATGCTACTTGTCATTTCATGTTATCAGTGAATTGAGATACTATTTAACATTTAAATAAGCAGTTCTAACTCTTTACTCATTTTAAAATTTTCATGATCTTAGTGCAAGTTTTCTCAATATCGACATTATTGACATTTTGAGCCAGATAATTCTTTGTCCAGAAGACCATCCTGTGTACTGTAGGATGTAGCTGGACACCTGTCCTCTGCCCACTAGAAACTAATAGTACCTCCTCTTATATCCCTGTTACAACAACAAAAAGTCTCCAAGTAATGCCAAATGTCTCTCCTTTTAAGAACTACTGCTTTACAAATATTATTTAAGAGCTTTTTCTTGTAATTGGAAAAATAAATTATCTAAAATAAAGCAGCTATCAGATTCATTTTTATTGTCTACTTCTACAGTCATATTTAATTAGATTTAGTAATTTTTATTACTAATTATATTTTTCTTTTCTTCCCCTCATCCAATTTGGTTTTGATAATTAGCAAAATTGGCAGTGAGAAGAGAATTGTACTCAGAATTTTGACTATCATGTGGTCTGCAAATAGATACATTTATTTCTGAGTATCTAGGAATGAAAGCAGAAAATATGAATATGAGTAGCTACATTAATCTCATCTTAATAAGGGAGCAAAGGGTATTTATAATTTTCCCAAGAGTCTTTAATCATCAG
Source organism: Canis lupus baileyi (assembly GCF_048164855.1). NCBI lineage: Eukaryota > Metazoa > Chordata > Mammalia > Carnivora > Canidae > Canis > Canis lupus. The sequence continues at coordinate 33,065,404 of NC_132847.1, read as the reverse complement.
TTAGTTAAGATTAAAATTCATGTAAAACAAGACATTAATATTTCATATTAACCTACCAGTCAGTTTAGGTAACTTGGACAAATAGAGATTTAAAAATTTTGCTGTAGAATGGGCAACCTGTCTTAATCCTGAGTCTTAACTGATTCAGCCTCAAAATATTTGCCACTGATCACTGCTTATATATATATATATACAGATGTTTCTTAGATACTGTATACTAGTTGTCTGATAAATTGAAGTTTTATTAGATTAGAAATTGTTCTGAATTTGCTCACTAACCCAACCAACTACTCTAGGCACATAGTAAATACTTAATAACTACAAATGTGGAAGTAGTCATCTAGTTGAGCCTACACCATGTTATTTTTAACTCAAAATTATCCATTCAATTCTGTTTCCTATTATACAGCAATGCATTACTAATGGCTTTCTAACAATTTTGAGAAATGTTAAACATGTATTTGTTGAAAACAGCCTTGATTAGATGATTTCCTTTACTTTTCTGTTTTAAAGAAGTACATATGCTTAAACCTCACTATTTTATTCTCAAGTCCTAGGAATTCATCCAAATGTGAAATGGCATATTAAGCTGCACCTACAGAAAGATAAAATAATCTTTTAAAATTTTATGAAAAATGTTTGACACATCTTCTTTCTGCCTCACACCCATTTTTCTCCCTCATTCATGTAACACATGGAATCGTGTCCAATGTGGGAAACCCACCATCTCTGCACTGAAATCCATATTTAATTCAATATTTTTTATTTGGAACTTGACATTACAAATTCTTGGAAGAATGAAGCTCTTCAATAGTTTGGGAGAGAGCTCCTCTTCTGGGTTTTGGGCCAGGTTTATAATGTTTTCTTAATATGGTATTGCTTTTAGAATCACTTCAGGCATTAAAATTGATCATTTTTATGAGTACCCGGGGACTTTTAAGTATGCAAATTATTTAGCTGACACATATACAGACTAATGAAATTTTACTAAATATAGAGCTATCATTATGAGGAACTAGTTTATAGTATTTTAGGATGCATATCCAAAACATATATTTTATGCATTTTATTAATTGTGTTTTATTAATTACATCAATGCTAACTTGTTTTCTAAGTGAGGCTTTCCTACTGTGTGTTTTATGTGATGAATAAAAACTGTTTCTTTTAGTCTTCATTATTTCTCCATTTGTAATTACAGTTTTCTCTACATTTTACTAACATTTTTATTGTAGTTACAAACTCTGAGGTAGTCCTTTGCTCTAAAAAATTCCATTTACATTTACAACATTTATATAAATGCATAGAAAATATCTGCTAGTTCATGAAAAAGAGAGTAATATGCAATTTTTGTCTATTTTTGCATTAAAATAATGCTTCTCCAATATGGGTGAAAGTACAGATACAATGATTGTTTGGGTGAGGAGTAGAAAATATTCCTATTCCTCACACTCATTAAAAAGTGAAGGGAGCCCAATTTTGAACTCTGAATGCCACCCTGTATGTTCATCATCTTGCCTCTAACTAGAATCCAAGAAACATACAGGATGATGCTGGCAAGGTTTATTTACCTGAAGGTAAACTGATCAAGGTGCTCAACCTCTGATAATCTTTACTCTTTCTTCACAATTGATGTGTTAGTTTAACTTTGTATATAATGCAAGGGAAATATAATTTTAGGAAAAATAATTTTCCTCTGCATTTTGAGTTCTTTGTTCCAGTTTATTATTACTCTCAAGTACTGTTGAGAAGTCTGATGACATTCCTATTTCAATTCAATTGTAAGTGATCCCTAAATATCAGTATCTAGGTGATTGTTCTGAGGTTTCTCTTCTTCTCCAAAGTATTATGTTAAAATTTGCTACTTCTGTGTTATAATTGTGACTCACAATCTGGTCTTTTGGAGCAGATACTGAAATGGTCTTAAGATTCAGTTGAAGAATTTGAGTTGGTCTTGTTAGTTTACCTTATTTCTACTCTCCTTTGCTTACTAATCCCAGTTTTCTGCCTTTAACTTTTGGTGAGGTTAATATAGATATTACTCATTATTTTGTTCTTCCAGGGTGGATGAATGAAAGTTGCAAGTCTACATGAGGATATAGGATTTATGTCCCTTTTCAGTTAGCTGACAAATTTAAGGCATAACTATTCTCAAATGTAAGATTTTGTCCTATATTTTTGCTTAAAAATGGGATTTAGTCTAATGATTTATTGAAATTTAGTAACTTATAAAAATTGATTCATGGGTTAATAATGATGTTCTGACTTTCTTTTAAGAGATTCTATGCCACTCCATATGGAAATAAATTTAATTTAAACACAAAAGGATAATTTTTTAATTGGCATAAATCCGTATATCCCTAAATAAAGAAGTAGATAATTATAACTTGACATCTTTACCAGTTGGAAATAAATGTTCTCTAATTAGCAAGAAACCATATACTTTCTTTCAGGTTGTACTTGTTTGAGTGTGTATGGGATGATTATGTAATGATTTCTACAGAATAATAATAGAAAGCAATATGCCTGGCTACTTTAACTATATTTAGATTATGGGTAGTTTCTTATTGTTTCTATTTTTTCCTTTTTTCCCCTTAAAATGACTCTTAGTTTTATAGCCAAGAAAATAAACTGATTTTTAAAATATCCGTATATGCAGTACAGCTTTGGGTATTTCAAAATAGCTATTAAACAAATTATGACAAGTAATTCTATTGGCCCATAAAAACATTTAAACTTACTAATATATCTTGGGAAAATATTAATCCTGATCTAAAAGGTCCTTTCAAGGCTAGGCAACTTACTGACAGAGGCAGTGAGTAGGAAAGATCAAAAAGAAAAGAAGATAAAGATGTTAATATGTCGTGTTTTTGAGACACATTTAAATGGTTTATCTCTTTTTGCATGTTTCTATCCTTTTTTTGTCCCCTTGATTAAAAGTTAATCATACTTTTGATTCAACAATTCTATTTACAGAGGAAAAAGAAAGAGCAGAAGAGCAGTAAATCCATAAATGAAGAAAAGGTGACTAACTAGGCACAAAAAATTGAATTTTTAAGAATTATTTTCATTCTTATTCTTGAAACCAATTCCCAATTTTTATTTAATACATGATATTACTATCTTTAGAATAAGTCTATGAGCCTCGGAATAAGGGTCATATCTGTCACTTTCTAGCTGTATAACCATGAATCTTAATTTCTTTATTTTTAAAATAAAAATATTAATACTAATGCTCGTGTATCTTACAAAATGTAGTGTGCTTTCTTTTAAATAAGTGAACTGGAAAATGCAAGAAATTGTATTAAAAAAGATATTAGGATAAATGCTATTCTTCCTTTTTTGGATTTCATTCCAGAATGAAATATCTAAAGCTTTTTAAAATTATCAATAAATGGAGCAGCTGTCTGGCTCAATCAATGGAGTATGTGACTTTTGGTCTCCAGGTTGCTGATTTGAGCCCCACGTCAGGTGTAAGGATTACTTTTAAAAAAGTGAAATAAAATTATCTATAAATAAATCTATAACCATGTACTAAGAATTGAACTTTTAACTATAAATAATAGTTTCTCTTTGACGATGTCATATTTATTGTAGTATAATTCCATACTTTTCATAAACATTCCTCAAAGCTTTCAAGGGTTACTTTTACTTCTTATGACAGTTTTTGTACAAAAGGAAGAAACAAACCATCACACCAATTACCAGACTTTTTTTTTAACTGAAAACATTGTAATGATATCTAGCTGTATAGTATAACAGAAATCCTGAAGAAATCTTAAATGTGTTTTTTTTTTAATTTTTATTTATTTATGATAGTCACAGAGAGAGAGAGAGGCAGAGACATAGGCAGAGGGAGAAGCAGGCTCCATGCACCGGGAGCCCGATGTGGGATTCGATCCCCGGTCTCCAGGATCGCGCCCTGGGCCAAAGGCAGGCACCAAACTGCTGCACCACCCAGGGATCCCAATCCTGAAGAAATCTTAATACTGCTCAGCCATCTCCTAATGGTTAAGGCATAAGAAACATGCTTGGGACATTTAGAAGTGGGTTTTGGGTTCAAAATGATTATGGGTCATATGAATATGTATTTTAATGGATTTCAGTCTTCTATATGAAGTAAGAATATTAGTGAGCCACTTTAAATAAAATTTGCAAACTCCTTACCTCATATTTAAGACTTTTTTTTAATGTTTCTGACATTACTGATAAATAGTCACAAAATATTCTATTCACAACAAAATGATGATGTTTTTTTAATACCAGCTTATATCATGCATAGGAAAACACAAATCCCAGGAGGCAGTATGAGTTAGCCATTCTTATAAGGTGCATCCATCTTTGGATCTATTGCTAAATATGTAGCATCTCTTTTACAAATCAAAATAACATCCATTAGCTCACGTTCCTTCATTAAATGCCTTTCCATTTACCCTAGCTTTTAAATAGCCAAGTGAAGTATGGAGGAGCAAATGGACTTCACAGAGAATTGCCCAGTTTTATATGGCTTTACATCTTTTAAAATATCAGTTTTGTCTTTATTGCACTTGGTGAATAGAAGAGTGAAAGGAAATTAGTCTTGTATTTCTTATGGTCTCCAGTTCTCATTTACACTCCTTTAATACGCCTTCTGGTAAATTGTAGGCAATTCTTGGGCTGTTATCAGATAGTAGTTTGCATATCTATTTTGTACTAGTTACTAAACCTTCATTTGGAATAAAGTCAAGAAAATCACTGTCAGGTAATACTGGGTAGATTGATACAATTGACATTTGATGTTACTCTGAGTCTGTTTCCCCCATATGCACAAGGATGACAAATAATAATAACCACAAAAGTGAGCTATAAGATTTATTTAACTTTCCTATAACATATAGTTATTATATATGCTTATCTCTAATTCTCCTAGAATTGTGGGGAATAAAATGTGTAAATTGGTACCATCATCAGCATTTGTTTAGATCAGGAAGCTGAAACACAAGATCACGTGTGATATAGGGAGCAGAGCTAGGATTCATTTCTATGTCTTCCAGACTCCAAAGTCTTAGTTAGTACTTAATGGTTAGTAAATAGTAGCCTAGTTTGGTTGACTATGCCCCTGCAGGCTCAACCTACTGTCTTTGAAATTAATTCTAATTTAAGCCATGGGGGAACATATAAGTAAGTCCCTTTGAGGGCACATAGCCACATCTGTTATAAAAGTAACATTTTGGAGCACTTGGGTGGCTCAACTGGTTAAGCATCTGCCTTTGGCACAGGTCATGATCCTAAGGTCCTGGGACCAAGTCCAGCATCAGCTGGATTTTTCTCCTGTAACACTCATAGAAATGAAAGCTGTTGAGTCAGCCTTTATAAAATCTCTGTTAAACATATGAGTGTTTATTCTATGTTTAAATCTGGGAAGAAAATTTGATTTACCAAGTATATATCTAGAATTTACAATGTCACCATTCTTATATACAAAAGGCAATAAAACTTACTGGTGAACGTTTTCAGAAAGATGTTTACTTTTGGCTTTACTGTGAGATTAATTTTTTGTAACCTAACCTAAATCCACAGCCTTGTATGTGTGCAAACACATACACACACAAATTGTATTTGTATTTTGTTTTTTTAATTCTAAACAGAACACATGTTTGTGTTGCACATATGCATTACAGATCAATGTGCCATATGTGGAGTGTATACTATGACCTTTCATATATATTGACTTCCTAGATTTTTTAATCTATGATATAAATAGTTCAAATTAAGTTCCTCCCACAAGTATTTAACTAGTCACATCTGAGTTGTGCCATAATGAGAGTTCTACTTTTGTCTCACATGTTCCAATTTGTTACAGAAATTAAATTAGTCAATCATAATTCATTTTCCACAAAGCAGTAGTGATAACCATATTAAACTGACAACTATACTTATTCACGATTGATTTATATTTTTAAATTCAATATATTGTCTAGATAAATAAACTAAGTTTCCTGACAATACTTATTTTCCTATACTTCACATTCATGGAAATTAAGAGAAAGTGAAGAGTGTATCCTTTCTCCTATTCTATTCTCAGCCATTTCATTAGTTTTTTATGAGGTTCTATAGAACTGGCTAGACAGTCCAGAGAGCAGTCAGACCCAGAGGCTTATGCAGTAATTTGTGGTTTAGAAATGTGAAAAGGGAAGATTTTCCTGTCAAATATTTATTGTCAGGTGATATTTTGCAGACACTTTATAAGGAAAATCCAGGATTGATACATTTGTGGAATGAACGAATGAATAAAAGAACACTCTTGAATGTTTATTAACCTATCATTTTAGTTAAACTCTGTGTAGAAATATGTGAAAAGGTAAACTGAAAATGAAGTGATTTCTATGAAAGTTGAAGTAAAATAGTTCTTTTAAGGCATTATCTTTTTAATAAAGCACTATATAATCATTTTTTTCAACAAGGTCACTAAGTGCCTGTTTTTCCTCCACCTACATTCAGAACCAAGTGAAGAGTACAAAGACAGTACAAGCACAGCACAAAACAGTACAACACAGATGGATATCAAATTGCTACTTTTTTATAAAAAGATTTAATTTATTTATTTGAGAGGGAGAGAGAACATGAGAAAGAGAGATCACAAGCAGAGGGGAGACATAGAAGAAGAAGCAGGCTCCCTGCTGAGCAAGGATGCTGATGTTGGACTCGGTCCCAGGACCCTGGGATCATGACCTGTGCCAAAGGCAGATGCTTCACCAGTTGAGCCACCCAAGTGCTCCAAAATGTTACTTTTATAGCAGATGTGGCTATGTGCCCTCAAAAGGACTTACTTATATGTTCCCCCATGGCTTGAATTAGAATTAATTTCTGAAACAGTAGGTTGAGCCTGCAGGGGCATAGTCAACCAAACTAGGCTACTATTTACTAACCAAAAAGTACTAACCCAGAGTTAAGAGTAAAATGTGAGGGATTGGGGCTGGTAGGGATGATCTATGCATCCCAATCCCTACTACCAAATTCACCAATAAGATAAGGCCAGGAATATTGTTGGCTGGAGTATTACCCAGAAACTTCTACCCACATTATACTGTAAGATATCTGAGGTCTGCTTGTTCATTGCTGCTTCTGAGAACCTATGACAGACTGTTATAGAACAGATGCAGTATATTTGTTGAATGTTAATTACAGTGAATGAATGAAAGTTTTCATTGGGGGCTTGGGGAACTACCACTTCTATCTCATGAAATCATGGCACATTAAGTCAGAAATTATATATATATCAGAATCTTCATTACAAATCAAAATCTGATTTAGATAATTAAGTACTACATCCTTTTCGAAGTCCTGAAATAATACAACTTTTTACTTTATGTAAAATCTTAATAGAATTAATTAATAGATTCTTATTATAGACTAGGCAAGATACAGTGACATATAATTAACAAAAGTAAAACTCCTTAATAAATGGCATCCTACCCTCCCATACATATTATTAAGATATTTTATTTTACTTAATGACATTTAGAATATTTTCTATGTACATACACATACACATCTGGCTAAGTTTATTTATTTTATTTCTTTATTTTTAAGATTTTATTTATTTATTCATGAGAGACCCAGAGAGAGAGAGAGAGAGAGGCAGGGACATAGACAGAGGGAGAAACAGGCTCCATGAAGGGAGCCCGACTTGGGACTCGATTCCAGGTCTCTAGGATCACGCCCTGGGCTGAAGGTCGTGCTAAACCGCTGAGCCACTCAGGCTGCCCTAGCTAAGTTTATTTAATGTATTCATGTAAATGTAATACATTTTATTGATCTAGTTTAAGTTTATTTTCAATTATTTTGCAATAATGCAATCAACAATCATGTGCATGCCGTTTAAGGAACATATGAAGCTATTTTTCTAGCATAGATACCCAGAAGCTGCTATTTTAGTTTTGAGAATTTTTCCTCAAAATATTATGAAGCTTTTATGTGATTTTACTGAATATCTTCACTGCTTTGGCCAGTATAATGGATGAAAAATATTTTATTGATGATTTATTTGACACATCTCTATTATCAGGGAATTTTTATCATGTATAGATGTACTTATTGGTAATTTGTAGCTTTTAGTCTATAAACTAAACTGTCTGGACTAAATTGCAGAAGAGGGTTCTTCAGTCTGTTTCCTTCCTGTTGATAACATTTCCATCAGCATTCTTTCCCCTTGAAGTTCCTCAGTGAGATTTGTGAGTCCAATTTCAAGTTTTGATTTGCTCCCAGGGCCTTATATCTACTCTCACTAGAAACCTCCCCCTGCCAGACTAGTAGTTTATTTTCTCTTAGAGCATAGTTTTTAATTTTGATTATTGATATTCTTGGATCAAAAGAATGAAATGAAGGACAAATCAGCCAAGTTCTTAAAAATGTAGCTATGTAATAAATCACCATGTTAATTTTCCAACATCTTCCCTTTATGTGTCACTTGCTTACACTGAACTGAGTTTCTTTAGACCTCTTGGAGAATTTTTTTCTTATATGTGTGTTCTTGATTATTATTTACTTTGATCTTGTCAGTGTGATTTTATCAAATCTTACTTTCTAGAGACTTTTCACACCTTTTAGTTTGCTTATGGTGCCTCATCTTGTTTTCCATACTAATAATCTTATTTATATTTTCTATGATTTTAAGAGGTTTGGAGCTAGAGGAAGAGATTTCACTCAACCTACCATCTCTACACAATTTCCAAAATAAAATTTCTAAGAGAGAATGAGTAAGGGAGAGAGAAATTGTATAGAGATCATCAAGATTGATCAGTTCATTTTTAACTCGAGGTTATGGGAAGAGAGAATAGGTAATTGAGTGTAATCACAATTATTATGGAACTGTCATATTAGAATCACAGGCAGTCAGCTTTTGGAAAGCTGAAACCAACATGCTCTAAAAAGCTCCTTTGATGGGATCCCTGGGTGGCGCAGCGGTTTGACGCCTGCCTTTGGCCCAGGGCACGATCCTGGAGACCCGGGATCGAATCCCACATAGGGCTCCTGGTGCATGGAGCCTGCTTCTCCCTCTGCCTGTGTCTCTGCGCCTCTCTCTCTCTCTCTCTGTGACTATCATCAGTAAATAAAAATTAAAAAAAACAAAAAAACAAAAAAAAACAAAAAAGCTCCTTTGACCCACATCAGGAGAAATAAGCAAAGTTTATTAAGGTACTATCACCAGAGTAAAACAGCAGGGCTAGCAAACATCAATCATGAATCGGATGTCAAGAGTATAGATGTTTTGAATTATGAGGTTAATTTTTCAAACCCCCTGAATCTCAGTAAGTATTTATAGTGCACTTTGGGATGAGAAAAAATTAAGATTTATTTATTTAAAGATGATTAGTGATTTTCTGAATAATGCTTTCTAACAAACTCGTGGGAAGACGACCAAATGCAAACTAGTAATAAGTGATAACAGCAGTAATAACAACGCTACTACTATTAATAGTATTCACTAAGTGGTTACTAATAGCCAGATGCCTTAGTTCATTAGGGCTACTCTAACAAATATCATAGATTTGGTGACTAAAACAATAGAAATTTATTTCTCACAGTTCTGGAGGCTGGGAAATCTGAGATGAAAGTACAAACAGATTTGGTACCTGATGATGACCCATTTCCTGGTTCATAGATGTCTGTGTTTTTGCTGGGTCCTCACATGGCAGAGGGTTGAAAGTTTCCTAGGGTCTCTTTTATAAGGACACTAAACCCATTCATGAGGGCTCTGCCCTTATGACCTAATCGCTTCACCAAGACCCACTTCCTGATACTATCTAATGTCTCACTGGGCATTAGATATCAACCTAAGAGTTTTGCAGGGGGAACAAATATTCAGACCATAGCATCAGAGATTTCAATGTTTACTGTTACATGATATAATTCTTTTTTTAAAGGATTTTATTTTTGAGTAATTTCTATACCCAATGGGGGCTTGAACTCACACGCCAATATCAAGAGTCACATGCTCTACCAACTGAACCAGCCAGGTGCACCCTGTTATCTGATGTAATTCTTTAAGAGACAAGTAATCTTCATTTCATCCTACAAAGGGAAAAAATTGAGGCATAAAGAGACTGTAAAGAAGCATCACCAACAAAGTTCTCAAAGATACTTAATGTCAGCAAAAACGACATAGTAGACATTCAATATGTACAGCTGCTTTCTGTGATAAAAGGTCAGTGATATTGCTATCAACTTTACTAAAACATATTTTAATGTGTGTTCACTGCTAAGTCAGTGTATGGAGTAATCATTGATGTACCATTGACATATGTACATGATTTTATTACTTTTATTATTTATTTATTTGTTTGTTTTTAAAAATTGTATTTATTAACTTGACAGTGAGAGAAAGAATGTGAGTGGATGAAAGGGCAGGAGAGAATCTCAGCAAACTCCACTTTGAGCACAGAGCCTGATGTGGGGATAAATCTCATGACCCTGAGATCATGACCTGAGTGGAAATTACAAGTCACCCAGGTGCTCCTGATTTTATTATTTTCTTACAGATTCTATATAATGGTAATTTTGGAGAAGTAATGAGAACAAAACAAACTTAAAGAAGAAAATTAGATCATGATTTTTCTTTGAAAAATTATCTCAATTAAAAATTTAACTCTTTTATTTGGTCATCCAGAAGGTAAAGTAAGGATTTTAAAAATTTTATAGTTTACCTAACAAAAAATAACAACTATACAGAATAGGAGATAGCACAGTTGATAATAGTTTGGGTCTCTTATAAGAACAAATCCTCTATAAGCAATAAAAAGAAACAGAGATGTGTGTAGCAAAATAAAATATTTGTAGATATTTATAAGAATTGGAAATTCTGCTTTTGAGGTTTCAGTTGTATATTTACTTTTGAAATTTGAGTATTAAAACTTGTATAATGTTCCTAGCTCAAACCTTAATATTTTTAATATATTAGCTTTAGAGTTCGGTTATAATTGTATTATATTTATGGTAAATTTAGCCCTTGCATTGAAATCTATTAGTGAAAATTTTAGTTAGGATAGACTCTAGCTATAATATTTTCACTTTAATTATAAGCCAAATTGGCAAAGTTTTCAGGCCAATTTACAATTCTGACCTTCAACTGTGTTGTTGTGAAAACTGTCATGTACTTCCGCACTTGATAAAACTGTAATTCTTTTGATATGAACACAGGGTTATTTAGTACTTTCTGAAAATTTCTTACCAATTAGTTAACAATTGCTTTTCAGTTAAATATTAATAGTAATAATATGTGCATCTGCTACTTTATCTAAGTAGAGTATAGGAAATTTTGAAATACAAATTTAAAAGGTTAGTTTTGTGCATTTCTAACAATTACCAGAAATAGGACTGATGTTAGCTAAATGGTATCAAAGTAATCAATACAGCTGGAGAAGAGCAGTTTTTTTTTTTAAAGATTTTATTTATTTATTCATGAGAGACAGAGAGAGAGAGAGAGAGAGAGAGAGAGGCTGAGACACAGACAAAGGGAGAAGCAGGTTCCATGCAGGGAGCCTGATGTGGGACTCGATCCCAGGACCCCAGGATCATGCCCTGAGCCAAAGGCTGGTGCTCAACCACTGAGCCACCCAAGAGTTCCAAGAAAAGCAGTTTTAACTAGCAGATGGAATTATTTTTCAGTAAGAATCAAAATATCTACATTCGTAATTCAAACTACCTACAAATTCTAAAGCTCTCTAGAATTGAATTTCATATGACAATTAGTAAAATATTTCATTAAAACATTAAGCATATATGGATAAAATAATAATGCTAACAGAGCAATTAAAGAGATTTATGTTTGGTGTTATGTATCACAAACTATTTATGAAAAGTTATTTTATGCAACACACATAAACTCCACCTGATGAGGGAACTGATTAAACCCTGAAATTTTTATATTTGTAGGCTGTACATCCAAGGATATTTTTCCTCTGAAACCCATTTCTAATTCATGTACTTTGTAAAAGAATGACAAGATTTCAATTACCTCTTGGCAAGCAGAAAATATACAAAAGATTAAACAGAAAAAATAAAATTGGGAGGTGCCTAGGTGGCTCAGTGGGTTAAGGGTCCAACTCTTGGTTTCAGCTTGGGTCGTTATCTTATGGATCATGAGATAGAGTTCTGCATCCTGCCCCAGGTCTCCATGCTTAGCAGGGAATCTGCTTGAGATTCTTTCCTTCTTCCCCTTCCCTCACTCATGCTCTCTCCTTTTCTCTCTCTCACTGAAAAAAAAAATACTTTAAAAAATTAAAATAGACATAGGAAAAAAATACAGCTTTTTGAAACCAGCCCATATAACCACATAACTCAATTCAAAATCACATAGAAACTTAATCTTTGAGTCTGATGACTGCGGTGTCACTTCATTATCTGTGTCCCATAATCTTTTTTTTTTTAAGATTTTATTTATTTATTCATGAGAGACACAGAGAGAGAGAGAGAGAAGCAGAGACACAGGCAGAGGGAGAAGCAGGCTCCATGCAGGGAGCCTGATGTGGGACTCGATCCCAGGACTCCAGGATCACACCCTGGGCCAAAGTCAGGCACTAAACTGCTGAGCCAGCCAGGGATCCCCTGTGTCCTATAATCTGAAAAGGTTTATGTTCTTAGAATTTTTTAAACATTCAGGTTAAACAATTGTATTTTTCTAGTTCATAGCTTTTAAAATTGAATTCTAAATCCCAGATTCTGGGACCAATATATATTTTGCTATGCCATTTTCCCAGAGGAAAATATTTTTTAAGTTTTGATTATTTATTTATTTAATTTCTTACTTACTTATAATTCCATTGATAAATGAATGGATAAAGGTGTGATATATATATATATATATATATATATCAGTGAAACATTACTGTATACATATAGATAGTTATTACTGTTTATACATACTGTATAGATAGATATTACTATACATATACATATATATATAAACATTACTCAGCCATACAACAGAATAAATATCTTGCCAATTGCAATGACATGGATGGAGCTAGAGAATATGATGACAAGTAAAATAAGTCGGTCAGAAAAGACAAATACCATATGATTTCAGTTATGTATGTAATTTAAATTTTTATATTTTTATAATTTTGTAATACATTTTAATGAATTGTTTAATCTTTAATTTTTATATTACTTTTCACTATAAAATGGGCAGGTAATTAGAAGAAATTATTTTGCAAATATATAAAGTAAATAATACCAAGGAAAAGAAGCATTAGAATAATTTGGTCATTTTATATATCTTTGACAAATCTTAGAGTTCCAATACGTTTTTAAAAGAATTTCAGCACTTTCTAGGGACACCTGGGTGGCTCAGCAGTTAAGCATCTGCCTTCAGCTCAGGGCATGATCGTGGGTCCTCGGATCGAGTCCCACGTCGGGCTCACTGCATGGAACCTACTTCTCCCTCTGCCTGTGTCTCTGCCTCTCTCTCTGCATCTCTCATTAGTAAATAAATAAAATCTTAAAAAAAAGGGAAGATTTTCAGCACTTCCTAATTACAATGTTGTAGTTGAGGTGTTTTATAATGTATTATATTCATCATAATGCAAAAGTCTTTATTAACCTTAAATGTCATTAGTGAATCCCTTAATAACTATTGGATTATTAAAATATATTTTAATTATTTATATTGAAGCTTTATTTTATCTTTCAAATTAATAATTTTAGAAGTTTAGAGGAGTTTCAAAATAGATCTAAAGAGTGAGGATAAATCTCAAGATAATAGAAGCTAAGTGAGTTATGTGGAAGAACTCTTTCTTTGGTGGACAATATAAAATAGCCTTTCAAATTTCATAATCATATGGATAACTAATCTTGATTGTAAATGTGAAATTACATAAAATAAAATCGTTATTAGAAATTTAAAAAGCAGAAATGTTTAGGAGTTTTTTCATGAGTTTTGTTCCTAGTATCAATACAGTGTCAGGTACCTAGCAAGTAGTCTATAAATAATGATTAAAATAATTTAAACACTCACAAACACACACACACACACGCAAACTTTTTTTTTTAATTAAATGGCTTGATGAATTTAAGATGTATCACTTTTGGGATGGATAATATTAACATATCAATGAATACTTTAGGATCCAGTAATATGAAATAAAATCTGTTTTTGTTAGTTTTACATGAAAGGATTTCCTATTAGGTACTAAATAGCTTATGAAGTTATTGGGAATACAGAGAAAAAGGACTCTAGGTTAATCTTTCAGAAGGATCCTAAAAGTTTTGTTTCAGGACCAGGCTACCAAGAAAACTGCTTCTTCCATAAAAAACCAATGTTTGGGGTGTCTGGGTGGCTCAGTCTGTTCAGCCTCTAACTCTTGATATCAGCTCAGGTTGTGATCTCAGGGTTATGAGATTGAGCCCCATATAGGGCTCTGCTCTGGGTGTAGAATCTGCTTAAGATTCACTCACACACACACTCTCTCTGTCCTCATCCCCCACTCAGATGCACTCTATCTTTCTCTGAAAAGAAAGAAAAAGAAAAAAAAAAGTAGAAAGAAAAAGAAAGCCAGCATGCTCACAAACTGACCACAATTAGTTAATGATCATTATGAGAATGCCACCACACAAACCAGACACACAATGACATTTGCCATCAGAAAAGGGCAGAAGTATGCCCTCTTTCTCACTTCAACCAACCAAATCTTTTAAAAAGAAACCAAAAATAACTCAGTTGAAAAATTCAATATCTTGAAGTTTAAGAAATGTCATTTCTTACTTCTGGAAGTTGATCACTTGGGTTTGGGAATAAAATATCAAAATTTCCATATCTGTTTTTTAAATTATTTCTGTAATATTTCTGCATAATTTATAAATTTCATATTTTTAAAGCTTTATTTATTTATTTGACAGAAAGAGAGAGAGCGGAATGGAGAGACAGAGGGAGAGTCTTAAGCAGACTGCATGCTGATCATGGAGCCCACTTCAGGGCTCAATCTCACAACCCCAAGATCCCAACTGAGCTGAAATCAAAAGTCAGATGCTCATCCAAATGTATACTCAGGAGCTCCTAAATTTCATCTTATAGTAGCAAGTTACTTTGCTTACATTATATAGATAAAAAAATAAATAACACTATTGGGGCTGTATGCTAAAAATATTTTAGCATTTGACAGGCAAAATCAAGAGTTGGTATGCAACTTGCCTAGAGAAGGGGATCCCTGGGTGGCCCAGCGGTTTTAGTGCCTGCCTTTGGCCCAGGGTGTGATTCTGGAGTCCTGGGATCAAGTCCGACATTGGGCTCGCTGCATGGAGCCTGCTTCTCCCTCTGCCTGTGTCTCCACCTCTTTCTCTCTTTGTGTCTCTCATGAATAAATAAATAAAATGTTTTTTTAAAAAAACACTTGCCTAGAGAAGACAGAAAAATTCCAAAATCATGAGAGGGCACTGTGTTTTCATAGGGCAGTTTACATAAATTGAATACCTAAAATATTATCATACATATTTATTTCTTGTAGAATATAAGTTCCTGAATGTAGATAACTCATCTAATTCATCTAATTCTACCTATGAGATGTAATATGTACTCATTGATGTTTATTAATGAATGCATATGTTTGGAGATCTGTCATGCAGGAGGAGGAATAAATGGTTTTGCTTTGCTCCAATGTGTAGTACCACGAAGAGTTCTTGGCAATTAGAGGATTGATGTATGAATTGGAACTTTCTAAGTGTTAGTGCTGCTCAAAAGTTAAATAGATTGCCAGCTACAATAAGCAGCAGTTCAGCAGAAAACAAGTGACCATCTATCAGGGATATTGCAAAAAAGATTCTGTTTAGTTGAGTAAACTAGTTTAAGTTCTGCAGTCCCTATAAACTTTCTGATCCTATGATTATAAGATTACTTTTGGAAAAAGCCTAACTGTAGAAGGGATAGCTTTTTTAAAATTTGAATGTCAATCCAACCATTTTAGATACAGTTAGTTTAAATTCAGGTCTAGAATACAATGGATATGAAGAATAAAATGAAATAAAGCTGAAAATACATGATGGTTCTAGAGGATAAGATACTCATCGAAATATATGGTTACATTCTATTCTGGGGACTTCCCCATTGCAATGTTTAAAAATTCAAGAAATGTATCACTACTTAAACCTCAAAATATCACATTCAAGATATAAGTCTTTTTGCATCAAATAAACTTTAGAGTTTATTTCACTTAAGAAAATATCAGACACATGAAGAATGTGACTCATGTCTCCCTTCAAAATTACATGTGGAAAGTTTATAGAAAGAAAGATTATATCTGTCTCAAGCTCTGAGACATTTTAAATTAGTAATTGTCATACTTTATACCTATGCAAATGACAAGACCCTGATATAGTACATAATCCATTTGTCTATTCTCAAAGAGACAGATAATAACTCAAAGTAACTTATCAAACAATCCTGCCATGACAGTCCCAGACAGAGAAAATACACCTGTCTTCCTTATCTATCATTAGGTGAGTTTAAGTTCATAGTAGACCTATCAACCCTTGACAGATCTAGCTGGATTTCCAGTAGGCATATAGGACAGTTTCTTTACCTTTCATGTGATGTGCACTTTAATTGAGGAAATACAATCATTGTTTTTAACGAATATTGAGACGATTATGCAATCTGAAGAAATTTTTAACGTTTTTATAGATGAAATAATGAAGCTCAGTTACACATTAATATCAATATTCACAAGTTTAATATGCTGAAAATAGTAGAAATAATGACTTCTGTTACTTGTTCCATGCTGGTCCTACAATAAGATTGATGATTTGAAAGATTGCTTATATTTCTACTATTTGTCATATTAAAGCTGGAGGCAGAGACAGTGTGCTCCTTCCTCTTGCTCTTTCTCTAATTTTATGTATTTTCGTGCTATAAAATCTAACAAGCTTACTTTTTGAAGAATTCCTTCAACTCTGGAAAGTGTCCCTTTTATTAATGTTTGAAAATCTCTCCCCTTTTAATAAATACCTATTCTAACAGAAGCTAGTAATTTTGCTGAAACCATGTGGTAAATAAAACATGAGAATGTATTTTCCTACGCCTCTTTGCAGGATTGGCATAAAGGCAGTGGGAAAAAGTACGTAAGAAATACAGGATGAGCAGAAGTGTGGCTTAGAAAGAGATTGCCCATATGGTACCAGGATGCCCCAAGAAGAATATGTATTAGAGGTTGTGAAGGTAAACATACTGGGATATATAATGAGAATTATAGTAAAGCAGAACTGAAAACCTCTCCAGTTACAAATAATGAAGTGATAAAATGGCCCAAAATCAAGTGTGAGAATATGTTAAAGGAACAATTCAGAGCTAAGGTTGTAAACAGAATATGTGTGTTAAATCTCTGTTACATTCCTCTGTGCTTAGTACTTGTTGGAGCAAGTGGCATGAGAACAGAGTGGATATATACAGTGTTTAATCTTGAACCATTCAAAGTAGTTAAAACACAGTATTAAAGATCCTAATTTCACATATATAAGGTCTACTGAGCAATTTAGCCATAAGGAAGAATACTCTTATTTTAATCAGAAATTTTATATTTAGTGACTTGAGTTGTCTACATCATCTTTACTTTGCTGAGGTTCTGTTCTGTTCAACAAATTGGTTTTTAACACTTACTATATTCTTGTATTTTAAATTATTTATTATTATTCATTTCTTATTTATTTGAAGATCTTAATACTTGCCGGTTAGTAGTTGTTATAGTCATCCATCTAATCTCACCATTTCCTGGTGAACTTCTAGATGGGCCCCCAGTATTATATAGTACTATAGTTCCTATAATTTACCAGAATACAGGAAACTAAAATACATTGAGGACCTGCCATTGCCAAAATTAGCTTATGTATGTATGTATATATATATATATATATATATATATATATTAGTTTTACACATAATTGTGTATATGTGTCTCATTTAATTCCTAGTATAGTTGTCTAAGTCTGGCATCATTTTCCTTTTTTTATTCAAGTATAATTAACATAGAGTGTTATATTAGTATCTGGTGTACACTATAACAATTCAACATTATAATGATTACACATTATTCAGTGCTCATCACAATGAGTGTACTCTTTTAAGTAAGTTTTATTTTAATTCCAGTTAACATAAAGTGTTAGTTTCAGGTATACAATATAGTGAGTCAACAATTCCATACATCACACACACACATACACACACACACACAAACACACACTGCACAAGATACTTCCATACATCACCTAATGCTCATCACAAGTGCACTTGTTACCCCATCACCTGTTTCGCCTATCCCTGCACCCACCTCCCCTCTGGTCACCATCAGTTTGTTCTCTATAGCTAAGAGTCTGTTGTTTGTTTTGTTTCTTAAATTCTACATATGGGTGAAATCATATGGTATTTGTCTTTCTTGGACAATACTCTTCCTCCCTATCCCCTAATTCCTCTATCCACCTATCCTCTGGAAACTCCCAGTTTATTCTCTGGATTTAAGAATCTGTTTTTTTAATCTTCTTTTTCTTTGCTCTGTTTCTTAAATTCCACATGTGAGTGAAATTATATGGTATTTGTCTTTCTCAGTCTGACTTATATCACTTAGTGATATATATACTCTAGATCTATCCATGCTGTTGCAAATGGCAAGATTTCATTCTATTTTATGGCTGAATATTATTCCATTGTATTTGTCTCTGTGTGTGTATGTATGTATATATATCTACATACATACACACACATAGATATAGATATAGATATGGATATAGATATAGATATAGACATGGACATGTGATATGTACACATACTTCTTCATTCAAGTATTCATGGACACTTGGGCTGTTTCCATAGTTTGGTTATTGTAAATAATGATGCAATAAACATAGGGTACACATTTTTTTCAGTTAATGTTTTCATATTCCTTGTTGAATATCCAGTAGTGGAATTTCCAGATCATTTGATAATTCTATTTTTAACATTTTGAGAAACCTCCATATTGGTTTCCATAATGGCTGCACCAGTGTGCATTCCTATCAAGAGTGCTGACAAGTGTTTCTTTTTTCTAACACATCATTTCCAACATTGTTATTTCTTGGTGTCTTTTTTTTTTTTTTTTGCTTTTTTGCTATTTTGATAGGTATGAGGTGATATCTCATTGTGGTTTTGATTTGCATTTTGTTGATGATGAATGATGTTGAGCATCTTTCCATGTGTCTGATGGCAATCTATGTGTCTTCTTTGGAGAAAAATCTATTCATGACTTATAGCTATTTTTAATTGGATTATTTGTTTTTATTGTATTGAATTGTATCAATTCTTTATATATTTTAGATACTAACCCCTTATGGTATATATCATATACATATATCTGCTCCCATTCTATGGGTTGTGTTTACTTGATTTGTTGATGATTTCCTTTGCTGTGCAGGAGGTTTTTATGTTGATGTGGTTCTAATAGTTTAATTTTGCTTTTGAATCTCTTGCCAGTGGAGATCTATCTAGAAAAATGTTTATATGGCTAATGTCAAAGAGATTACTGTCGTACTGTCTGTGCTTTCTTCTAGTAATTTTGTCCTTTCAGGTCTCACATTGAAGTCTTTAACCCATTTTGAGTTTATTTTTGGATATGGCATAAGGAAGTGGTCGAGCTTCATTCCTTCCCCAAAACCATGTGTTGAATAGTCTTTTTCCCATTGCATATTCTTACCTACTTTGTTGTAGATCAATTAACCATAAAACAACTTTATTTCTGGACTCTTTATAATTTTCTTTTGATCTATCCAGCTGTTTGTGATTTTACCATACTGTGTTTTGATTACTACACCTTTGAGTATATCTTGAATTTTAGGAATATGATACCTTCAGTTTTGTTTATATTTTTCAAGATTGTGATGGCTATACAGGTTCTTTTATGGCTCTATACAAAGTTTGGGATTATTTGTTCTAGTTCTGTGAAAAGTGTTGTTGGCATTTTGACAGGGATTGCAATAAATCTGTGGATTGCTTTAGTTAGTATGGAATTTTATCACTATTGAGTCTCTCAATCCATGAGCATGGAATATCTTCTTATTTGTGTCATCTTTGATTTCTTTCATCAGTGTTTTATAATTTTTGGTGTGCATGTCTTTCATCTCCTTAAGTTTAGTCTTAGGTATTTTATTATTTTGGGTGCATTGTAAATAGGATTCTTTTCTTAATTTCCCTTCCTGCTACTTTATCATTTGTGTATAGATATGCAACAGATTTCTGTGTATTAATATTTTATTCTGCAACTTTACCAAATTCATTTATACTAGTTCTGGCAACTTTTGGGTGGAGTCTAGGATTTGCTGTATATGATCATGTCATCTGCAAATATTGACAGTTTTACATCTTTTTTTTAAACAATTTATGTCTTTTATTTTATTATTATTATTATTTTTTGTGCTTGTGTAGTTTCTGTGGCTAGGAATTGCAGTACTATGTTGCATAAAAGTTAGTGAGAGTGGATATTCCTGCCTTGTTCCTGATCTTAGAAGAAAAGCTCTCAGTTTTTCCCCATTGAGTATGTTAGTTGTATGGCCTTCATTGTATTGAGGTATGCTCCCACTAAATCTACTTTGTTGACCTTTTTTACCACGAAAGGATGTTGTACTTTGTCAAGTGCTTTTTTAATTTATGGATAAAGAAAACTTGGTACTGATGTTGATGATGAATATTTGGGCTTCTTCCATAATTTGGCTACTGTAAATAATACTTCAATAAACATAAAGGTGTGTGTATTCCTTTGAATTAATGTGTTTATATTTTTGGAGTAAATACCCAGTAGTATGATTACTGGATTTTAGGGACAATTTTTGACTTTTTGAGGAAGCTTCCTAATGTTTTCCACAATGGGCCTGTTGTACTCCCACCACTAAGCAGTGTGAGAGGATTACCCTTGCTTCACATCCCCCTCAACACTTGTTGTTTCTCATGTTTCTCACTTTAGCCATTCTGACAGATGTGAGGTGATATCTCATTGTGATTTCGATTTGCATTTTGCTGAAGATGAGTGATGTTGAGCATCTTTTCATGTATCTGCCTACCATCTGGATGTCTTCTATGTAAAAATGTCTGTTCATGCCTTCTGCCATTCTTAATTGAATTATTTTTAAGTACTAAGTTGAATAAATTTTGTATATATTTTGGATACTAACATTTTCTTAGAGATGTCATTTGCAAATATCTTCTGCAATTCAATAGATAGCCTTTTATTTTTGTTGATTGTTTTCTTTGCTCTGCTGGAGATTTTCATTTTGATGTAGTCCCAATAGTTTATTTTTGCTTTTCCTTCACTTACTAAATTTGGTGTCAGAAAAATTACTGCCTATGTTCTCTGATAGAATTTTTATAGTTTCAGGTCTCACACTTTGGTCTATAATCCATTTTGAATTTATCTTTGCTTATGGTGTAAGCCAGTGGTCCATTTTCATTCCCTTGCATCCAGTTAAAGAGGTTTTTTCCATTATACATTCTTTCCAACTATGTCAATAATTAATTGACCATATAAACATGGATTCATTTCTGGACTGTCTATTCTATTGATCTATATGCCTATTTTTGTGCCAATGCCATACCTTTTGATTACTACAGTTTATAGCACAACTTGAAATTTGGAATTGTGATGCCTACAGCTTTGTTTTCCTTTTTCAAGATTATTTTGGCTACTGAGATCTTCTGTGGTTCCATATAAATTTTAGGATCATTCATTCTGGTTCTTTGAAAGATGTTGTTGGTATTTTGATAGGATTACATTAAATCAGTAGATTACTTTATGTAATATTAGCATTTTAATAGTATTTTTTCTTCCAATCCATGAACATGGAATATTTTTCCACTTGTTTGTACCATATTCAATATCTCTCATCAATGTTTTATATTTTTCAGAGGACTGGTCTTTCACCTCCTCGGTTAGGTTTATGCCTATGTATTGTATCATCTCTGGTGCAATTGTAAATGGGACACCTTTCTTAATTTCTCTTTCTGTTGCTTCATTATTATTATATAAAAATGCCACAGATTTCTATACATTGATTTTGTATCCTGCAACTTTTCTCATTTTGTTTATCAGTTCTAATAGTTTTTTTGTGAGTCTTGGTTTTTATATACATAGTTAGCATGGCGTCTGTACAGAGTGAAAGCTTTACATCGTCCTAATCAACTTGGATGCCTTTTTTTCTTCATGTCTAATTATTTTGGCTAGGACTTCTAGTACTATGTCAAATAATAGTGGTGAGAGTGGACATCCTTATCTTGTTCTTGACCTTAGGGGAAGTAATCTGTTTTTTTTTTTTTTTTTTTCCCAATGAGTATGATGTTAGTTGTGTGTTTTTCATATATGACCTCTATTATGTTGAATTATGTTCCATCTCATTCTACTTTGTTGAGAGTTTGTATTATGAATGCATGTTGTACTTTGTCAAGTGTTTTTCTGTATCTACTGAACTTATTATATGGCTTTTATCCCTTTTTTTTATTGATGTATCACATTAATTGACTTCTGAATCTTAAACTACCCTTGCATCTCAGGGATAAATCCTACTTGATCATGGTGAATAATTTTTTTTATATATTGTTGGATCCAGCTTGTTAATATTTTGTTGAAGGTTTTTGCATCTATGTTAATCAGAGATATTGGCCTGTAATTCTCTCTCTCTCTTTTGGTAGTGTCTTTATCTGCTTTTGGATTCAGGGTTATTCTGCCTTTATTGAATGGATTTGGAAGCATTATTTCCTCTACTATTTTTTTTAATAGATTGAGAAAAGTACTAACTATTCTTTAAATGTTTGGTAGAACTTGCCTGGAAACCATTTTGTCCTAGTTTTTTGTTTGTTGGGAGTCTTTAATGATTGATTCAATCTCCTTACCAGTGACAAGCCTGTTCAATCTTCCTATTTCTTCCTGATTCAGTTTTGGAAGGTTATATGTTTCTAGGAGTTTATCTGTTTTTTCTATGCTGTCTAATTTTTTGCCATGTAATTTTTCATAATATTCTCTTATAATCATTTATATTTTGGTGGTCTCAGTTGTTATTTCTCCTTTTTCATTTCTGATTTTATTTGAGTCCTGTCTCTATTTTTGTTTTGTTTTGATAAGTCTAGCTAAAGTTTATCAGTTTTGTTGATCTTTTCCAAAACAAGATCCAAGTTTTATTGTTTTGTTTTACTTGAAGTAGGCCTGCATTACCATAACCCTCTCTCTTAGAAGCATTTTTGCTGCATTCCAAAGTATTTGGAAAGTTGTATTTTCATTTTTATTTGCTTCCATGCATTTTTTTTAATTTTCTTTTTGATGTCTTGGTTGTGCCATTCATTGTTTTTTAGTATGTTATTTAATCTCTATGTATCTGTGTTTTTGGAATTTCTTTTCTGTGTATGGTAGATTTCAATTTCATAATGTGGTCAGAAGGATGCATGATATGATTTCAATCTTTTTAAAATTTTTGAGACTTTTTTTGGTGGCCTAGTATGTGATCTATTCTGGAGAATGTTTAATGTACATTTGGAAATAATGTGTATTCTGTTGATTTGGGATGTAATGTTCTGAACTGAATATATTTGTTAAATCCACCTGGTCCAATGTGCCATTCAAAACCACTGCTTCTATTTTTTTTTCTGAATGATCTGTCTATTGATATAAGTAGAGTGTTCATGTCTCCTATTATTATTGTATTACTATCCATTTCTTCCTTTATATCTATTAGTAGTTGCTTTATGTATTTGGATGCATAAATATCTATAATTATTATATCTTGTTGAACTCGTCCCTTTATGACTATGCAGTGTTCTTCTTTGTCTATTGTTATTCTCTTTGTTTAAAGTCTATTTTGTCTGATAAAACCATTGCTTTCTTTAGAAAAAAAGAAGACTAAGAAACCTCAGCTTCTTTAGGCTTCCATTATATCATAAATATTTTTCCATCACTTGAATCTCTTGTAGGCAGCATATACGTAAATCTTGCTGTTTTACCCATTCAGTCACCCTATGTCTTTTGACTGGAGCATTTAGTTCATTTACATTCAAAGTAATTATTGATAAGTATATAGTTATTGCCCATTCTGTTGCTTGCTTCTAGCTGTTTTTGTAGTTCTTCTCTGTTTCTTTTCTTCCCTCACTCTCTTCTTGTGATTGATATAACTGATTTTACTGTTTTTGTGCTTTAGCCTTAGTGCTGGCTTGGCTTTATAAGTGTTTAACTAGTAATTTTATTATGCTTCCATGTACCTGTGAAATACCTTCCTTTCCTAATTTTCTTACTTCTGATTGTGGCTTCTCTTTTCTACTTAAAGAATTATCTTTAAGATTTCTCATAAGCCTAGTTTAGAGGAAATGAATCTCTTTAATATTTGTCTGTCCAGGAAACTCTATCTCTCTTTCAATTCTGCATGACAACCATGCTGGATAGAGTATTGTTGATTGTAGGTTGTTTCTTTTTAGTACTTTGAATATGTCGTGGCACTCTTGTCTAGCCTGCAAAATTTCTGCTGAAAAATCAGCTGACAGCCTCATGGGGTTTCCCTTGTATATAAATGTTTTCTTTTGTTTCTTTTAATGTTCTCTTTTTTCTATTTTTGCCATTTTAGTTTTAGGGTGGGTCTTTTTTTTTTTGGTATTCTTATTTATTTTTTTTACCCTTTGCCATTTTAATTATTATGTGTCCTGTTATGGACCTTTTTGGTTCAATTTTGTTGAGGACAACTATACCTACTGGAATGGATAAAGGTTTGCCTCTCCAGACTAAGGATGTTTCCAGCTATTAATACTTCAAAAAAATTCTTCCTCCTTTTCCTTCTCTTCTCCTTCTGAGATCCTTATGACACAAATGTTATTAACCTTGATGATGTCACTGAGTTCCCTTAAATTATTCTCAGTTTTTTTTTATTCTTTTTTATCTCTTGTTCAGCTTAGTTGCTCTCCATTACTCTGTCTTCCAGATCTTTAATCCATCATTCCGCTTTATTTTAGCATTTTCTATAGCCTTCAATTCTTTAGTAAAAGTCAAATCTAGTGAAGTAAGTTTTGCAGTACAGATAATATTTTTTCTTGAATCCAGAAAAAAATCTTAATAATATGGCTCATAAAATTTAATCTTGTGGTCCTATATTATTCAAAGAAGGACAGTCCAAATAGGAACTTTAGTCTTAACAATCATCTCCCAAAAATTTTAAAATAACTCAACTATAAACCTATAATCACTCTTTTCAATGCTCCATATTTTCCAATTCTCTACTGCCTCATAATTTGAAGGGATTTTGACTCGGATTCCTCAGAAAGAACCTCTTCCATACTGTTAGCCTTTTGACATCGCCAGCTCACTAGTCTCGTTCTGATTCACGTGTTCATGCCCTGTATGATCTTAGTTCTGAAAACAGTGAACACCCACAGTTTACTAAGAGTAATGAAGACCGCTTAATACCACTGATCAACTGTATCATTTCCAAGGAAACTTTACCCCTGATGAGGTGCTTTTTTGTTTGTTTGTTTGTTTGTTTTTCCTAATGACGTTTTGAGAGTAATTCTTGACTTTCTTCTAAACAGTAAAGGTATCTCTCAGTAACTGAGAATGTCTGTGATAGAAATTACTACTTTTTAAATTTAGATAGACATTCATGAGTCATTTGTGTATATGAAGTAGGTATATCGACATAGAAGTGTATTTCTTTATTTTTTACTAAGTCCATATTACAAAAACAGTGGTCCTAATAATGTCAAATGAAGTTTTCTAGTGCATATAAATAAATTTCTGTAACTTTTAGATGTGATTTTCTGAATATTATTTAAATTACTTCTAAAAGTATTCTAATATATATTTTAGTAATGTATTATAGGTTGCTTTAGTAAAGTAATTATGATTTATGAAAGAACCATCTATCAGTACATATGAACTAGAAAATATATTACTGACAACTTTGACCTTTGGTTTATTTCTATGAACTAAACTTTGGCTGCTTTCTGAAAATATTAATTACAGCACTTTACTCATGTTAAGTATATTGTTGTGAGTTCTGTAAAATTATTAACTAAAATCCTTGTGCAAACTATTTATTTTTGCTTTCTGTGTGCTATTACTATACTTAATAAAAACACCTATTTCAGATTTTTTTCTAATTGAGTCCCTTAATTTTTGGTTGCATTTTATGTGAAAATAAAATTAAATTTGTGATAGAAAGTGAGTTCAGGGATACCTGGGTGGCTCAGTCACTTTTCTTTTTCTTTTTGTTTTTTCTCTTAAAAATTTTTGCATTTATTTATTTTTTTACATTTGTTTTTATTTAAGTTCAATTTGCCAAAATATAATGTAACACCCAGTGCTCATCCCATCAAATGTCTTCCTCAGTGCCCATCACCCAGTTACCCCATCACCCCTGAGCACCTCCCCTTCCACACCTTTTGTTTGTTTTCCAGAGTTAGGAATCTCTCATGGTTTGTCTCCCTCTTTAATTTTTTCCCACTCAGTTCCCTTCCTTTCCCTTATAATCCTTTTCACTGTATTGTATATTCCACATATGAGTGAAACTATATGGTGAATATCCTTCTCCAATTGATTTATTTCACTCAGCATAATACCCTTTAGTACTATCCACAGGGAAGCAAATGGTGGGTGTTTGTCTCTTCTGATGGCTGAGTAATACTCATATATATACATATATATGTATATATATCATCTTCTTTATTCATTATGTATATATATGTATATATATATCATCTTCTTTATTCATTCACCTGTCAAAAGACATTGTGGCTCCTTCCACACTTTGGCTATAGTGGACATCTCTGCTATGAACATTGGGGTGCAGCTGTTCCCAGTAGTGCAATTGTTGGATTGTAGGGTAGTTATACTTTTAACTTCTTGAGGAACCTCCACGCTGTTTTCCAGGGTGGCTGCACCAGTTTGCATTCCCACAAACACTGCAAGAGGATTCCCTTTTTTCCACTTCCTCTCCAACATTTGTTGTTTCCTGCCTTGCTAATTTATGCCCTTCTGTCTGGTGTGAGGTGGTATCTCATTGTGGTTTTGATTTGTATTTCCCTGATGGCAAATGATGTGGAGCATTTTTTCATGTGCTTCTTGGCCATGTGTAGGTCTTCTTTGGAGAAATTTCTGTTCATGTCTTCTGTCCATTTCATGATTGGATTTTTTGTTTATTGGGTGTTGAGTTTAATGAGTTCTTTATAGATCTTGGATACTTGCCCTTTATCTTATATGCTATTTGCAAATATTTTCTCCCATTCTGTAGGTTGTCTTTTAGTTTTGTTGGCTGTGCAGAAGCTTTTATCTTGATTAGGTGCCAATAGTTCACTTTTGCTTTTGTTTCCCTTGCCTTCATTTATGTATCTTGCAAGAAGTTACTGTGGCCAAATTCAAAAAGGGTGTTGACTGTGTTCTCCTCTAGGATTTTGATGGATTCTTGTCTCAGGGTTAGATATTTCAAAAAAAAAAAAGTTTAGATATCTCATCCATTTTGAGTCTATCTTTGTGTATGGTGTAAGAGAATCGTCTAGTTTCATTGTTCTGCACGTGGCTGTCCAATTTTCCCAACATCATCTATTGTCCTTTTTCCAGTGGATATTCTTTTCTGCTTTGTCGCATATTTGTTGACCATAGAGTTGGTACCCATTTCTGGGTAATCTATTCTGTTCCATTGATCTATGTGTCTGTTTTTGTGCCAGCACCATACTGTCTTGATGATCACAGCTTTTTAACTTTTTGTGATCTTGATGATCACAACTTAAAATCCAGCATTGTGATGCCCTGGCATTGGTTTTCTTTTTCAATATTCCTTTGGCTATTTGGGGTCTTTTCTGATTCCTTAAAAATCTTAAGATTATTTATCCCAATTCTGTGAAGAAAGTCCATAGTATTTTGATAAGGATTACATTGAACATGTAATTGCCCTGGGTAGCATAGACATCTTCACAATATTTATTCTTCCAATCCATGTGCATGAAATGTTTTTCCATATCTTTGTGTCTTCCTCAATTTCTTTCAGAAGTGTTTGGTAGTTTTTAGGTTATAGACCCTTATCTCCTTGGTTAGATTTATTCTTAGGTATCTTATGCTTTTGGGTGCAATTGTAAAAGGGATTGATTCCTTAATCTCTCTTTCTTCAGTCTCACATATCAGAAATGCCACTGATATGTGGTCATTGATTTTGTATGCTGCCACATTGTTGTATTGCTATATGAGTTTTACCAATCTTGGTGGGGAGTCCTTTGGGTTTTCTATATACAGTGTCCTATCATCTGCAAAGAGGGAGAGTTTGACTTCTTCTTTGCCAATTTGAATGCCTTTTATTCTTTTGGTTGTCTGATTGCTAAGGCTAGGACTTCTATGTTGAATAACAGTGGTGAGAGTGGACATTCCGGCCGTGTTCCTGATCTTAGGGGAAAGGCTCTCAGTTTTTCCCCACTGAGAATGATATTCGCTGTGGGCTTTTCATAAATGGCTTTTAAGATATTGAGGAATGTTCCCTCTATCCCTATACTTTGAAGAGTTTTAATCAGTAATGCAGGCTGCATTTTGTCAAATGCTTTTTTTGCATCTATTGAGAGGATCATATGGTTCTTGTTTTTCTCTCATTGATGTGATCTATCACGTTAATTGTCTTATGAGTGTTGAACCACTCTTGCATCTCAGGGACAAATCCCACTTGGTCACTGTGAATAATCCTCTTAATGTACTGTTATATATTATTGGTTAGTATCTTGGTGAGAATTTTTTCATCCATGTTAATCAGTGAAATTGGTCTCTAATCCTTTTTGGTGGGGTCTTTGTCTGGTTTTGGAATCATGTGAGATGCTGGCCCCGTATAACAAGTTTGGAAGTATTCCTTCCCTTTCCATACATTGAAACAGCTTTAGTAGAATAGGTTTTATTTCTTCTTTAAACATTTGATAGAATTCACCTGGGAAGCCACCTGGCCCTGGACTTTTGTGTTTTGGGAGGTTTTTGATGACTGCTTCAATTTACTCGATGGTTATGGGTCTGTTCACATTCTGTATTTCTTCCTGTTCCAGTTTTGGTAATTTGTGGTTTTCCAGAAATGCATCCTATCTTTTAGATTGCCTAATTTATTGGCATATAGCTGTTCAAAATATGTTTTTAAATTTTTTTTAATTTCCTTGGTATTGGTTGAGATCTCTCCTCTTTCATTTGTGATTTTATTAATTTGAATCTTTTCTTTTTCTTTGTATTAAAGCTGGCTAGGGGTTTATCTATCTTTTTAACTCTTTCAAAGAACTATCTCCTGGTTTTGTTGATCTGTTCTACAGTTCTTCTGGTCTCAATTTCATTGAGTTCTACTCTAATCTCTATTATCTCTCTTCTTCTTCTTGGTGTAGGTTTTATTTACTGTTCTTTCTCCAGTTCCTTTAGGTGCCAGGTTAGCTTGTATATTTGAGGTTTTTCCAATTTTTTTGAGGGATGCTTGTATTGTGATGTATTTCTCTCTTAGGACCGCTTTTGCTGTATCCCAAAGATTTTGAATGGTTGTATCTTCATTTTCATTAGTTTCCATGAATCTTTTTAATTCTTCTCTAATTTCCTGGTTGACCCATTCATCTTTAGGGTCAGGGTAGGATGCTCTTTCACCTCCATGGATTTGAGTTTCCTCCAAATTTCTTCTTCTGATTGTGTTCTAGTTTCAAAGCACTATGGTCTGAAAATATACAGGGGACAATCCCAATCTTTTGGTATCAGTTAAGACCTGATTTGTGACCCAGTATGTGGTCTATTCTGGAGAAGGTACCATGTGCACTTGAGAAGAATATGTATTCAGTTGCATTCGGATGGAAAGTTCTGTATATATCTGTGAAATCCATCTGGTCCAGTGTATCATTCAAGGCCCTGTATGCTTGGTAATTTTCTGCTTAGAAGATTTGTCATTTGCTGAAAGTGCCATTTTGAAGTCTCCTACTATTAGTGCATCATTAACTAAGTGTCTCTTTACTTTGGTTATTAATTGATTGATATACTTGGCAGCTCCCACAGTAGGGACATAAATATTCATGATTGTTAGGTCTTCTTGTTGGATATACCCTTTAAGTATGACATAGTGTCTCTCTTCATCTCTTAATATAGTCTTTAGGATAAACTTTAATTTATTTGATATGAGGATTGCTACCCCAGCTTTCTTTTGAGGACCATTTGAATGGTAAATGGTTCTCCATCCTTTCATTTTGAGGCTGTAGGTGTCCTTAGGTCTAAAATGAGTCTCTTGTAGACAGCATGTATGTGGGTCTTGTTTTTTTATCCAGTCCAATACCCCTGTGTCTTTTGATAGGATCATTTAGCCCATTCTTGTTCAAAGTAACTATTGAAATATATGAATTTAGTGTCATCATATTACCTATTCAGCCCGTTTTTTTGTGGATTGTTTCTTTGAGCTCCCTCTTTCTTTTACAAGTTCTCCTTTAATATTTCTTGCAGAGCTGGTTTGGTGGTCACATAGTCTCAGTTTCTACCTATCTTGGAAGCTCTTTATCTCTCTTTCTATTCTGAATGACAGCCTTGCTGGATAAAGTATTTTTGGCTGCATGTTCTTCTCATTTAGGACACTGAATATATCCTGCCAGCCCTTTCTGGCCTGCCAGGTCTCTGTGGAGAAGTCTGCTGTTAATCTGTTATTTCTCCCCATATAAATTAAGAATCTCTTGTTTTGAGCTGCTTTAAGAATTTTTTATTTATCTTTGAAATTTGCAAGTTTCACTATTGAATGTCGAGGTGTTGAATGGTTTCTATTGATTTTTGGGAGGTCCTCTCTATCTCTTGGATCTGAATGCCTGTTTCCCTCTCCAGGCTAGGGAAGTTCTCAGCTACTATTTGTTCAAATATACTTTGTGGTCCTCTCTTTCTCTTTCAGTCTCTTCAGGAATCCCAGTTAAATGTATATTCTTCTTTCTCAAGCTATCATTTATTTCCCTACGCCTTTCCTTATGGGCTCTTAATTGTTTTTTCTATTTTTTTTCCTCAGCTTTCTTCCTTTCCATCAACTTGTCTTTTTTTTTTTTTTAAGATTTTATTTATTTATTCATGAGAGATACAGAAAGAGAAGCAGAGATACAGGCAGAGGAAAAAGCAGGCTCCGTGTAGGGAACCTGATGTGGGACTTGATCCTGGGACTCCAGGGTCATGCCCTGGGCCAAAAGCAGATGCTAAACCACTGAGCCACCCAGGGATCCCCCATTAACTTTGTCTTCTATGTTACTCACTCTCTCTTCCACCTCATTAACCCTAGCAGTTAGAGCATCCAGTTTGGATTGCATCTCATTTAATCTATTTTTAATTTTTGCCTGATTAGATCTCAATTCTGCAGTAATGAAGTCTCTAGAGTACTTCACACTTTTTTCCAGAGCCACCAGTAACTTTATAATTGTACTTCTGAATTTAATTCCTAACATCATTTTTAAATCCAAATTCTATAGCATTGTGGCAGAGAGTATTGTTTCCAGTTCTTTCTTTTGTAGTGAACTCTTCCTTCTAGTCATTTTGTCCTGTGCAGAGTGGCTGTATTAGTATGCTAGGTAAAAAAAAAAAAAAAAAAAAAAAAAAAAAAATTCAACCAGGACCTAATTAAAGTACATAAGTACACCCTAGATGATTCTGAAGAGGTCAGAGACCAGAAAATAAAAGAAAAAGAAGAACAGGAGAAAATAAAACAAAAGGACCACTAAGGTGAAAAAACAAATTTTAAAACAAAGTAGTAAAACTTAAAAGCCAACAACCAAAAATAAAGAAGAAGAAAAAGAAAAAGAAAAAAAGAGAGAAGAAAAGAGGGTGGATAGTGTTGGTGAGCAAATGGTAGTGGAGAGAGAATATAGTCTGAGGGGTCCTAGCTGGTGATCCCATTGGTTCTGAGTATATTTTGTTCTGTATGTCAGAAGATGTTCAATCCCAAATTTATATAAACCAGCAATACTTATAAAGACCCAACATTGACCACAAAAACATGAACAAGATAAAAGAGGGTGGTAGTATGGGAGGGAAGAGAGAATACAATCTCACAGAATGAACCAACATGGTGTTCCACTTGGTTCTGTGGGAATTTTTGTCGTGTGTCAGAAGGTACTGACTTCCACTATTGTAAAAACAAAATGAGGCAGAAAAAACAAACGAACAAAAAAAACAAATACCCATATCTTGTATATCTACCAAAATTAAATGAATGTGTTGAAGGGAATCCAGAAGTGAAAAATATATCTAAGATATGTAATTGTACAAATATGAAAGTCAAAAAGGAAAAAAAAACTTAAAAATTAAGAGCTGGTAAAATATTATAGTTAAGGTGGGAAAAGAGAAAAATATTAGATATTTTTAGTCTGATATAAAAAAAGTCATATTGGGGAAAAAAAAAAAAAAAAAAAAAGGACCCTCTAGTTCTATATACTATATTTTCCCTCGTCCTGGAGCCTTCCAGTGCTGCTTGGTCAAGAACTTGCTCTTCCCCTGTTCTTCCAGCTGGTCTCCTGGGGGAGGGGACTGCGGTGCTGGTTCTCAGGTGTGTGCACCTGGGGGAGATGCTCCGCCCCCTGCCAGGTGCCGGGCTCAGTGGGAGCTGTTTACCCCATGAGGCCTCTGTTTCCTGACAGCCTCACCTCTCTCAGAAAAACAGTGAAACAAAGAGGAACAACAACGCTGGCTGCCGCCAGATTTCCAGCCC
The DNA here is from genome assembly GCF_048164855.1 of Canis lupus baileyi. Lineage (NCBI taxonomy): Eukaryota > Metazoa > Chordata > Mammalia > Carnivora > Canidae > Canis > Canis lupus. The sequence goes on along the minus strand of NC_132847.1, from coordinate 33,032,746 downwards.
TGGAGTCAGCTCCCCACAGTAACTACTGCAGTGTCCCAGTCTGCACTGGCCTAAATGCTCCTGGGGTGGCACGGGGGCGCTGATCTGCACAGCTTGGGGGTGCCCAGTGGCAGGAGAGTCTTTGCTATCCTGTGCCCTCCCAACTACCACCTGTCCTGTGGGGAGTGCAGGATCATGGGCTATGTCCACTGGGCACCCTGGGATGTGGGCCCTGTGCTGCTGGACCTGTGCTCCTAGGTACTGCCTCTCCTAAAGGGAATGGAGGATAGCCGCCTCCTTCCATTTCTAGGCTCTAGTGTAAAGCCTGCTCTGGAGCGGGTCCACATAACCAACGGGCTTCTCCCAAATGCTCCAGAGGACTGTGGCTCTCTAGCCCTTTACCACAATGGGAACTCGGTTTGGGGTGAGGCGTCCCCCGGGTATCCCTTCTCTTATAGTGATGCTGGAAAGCTTCAGGTTTCACTGCCCCTCCTGCGATTCTGCTCAATTTCCCTGCTAAGCACTTTTCTATCAGGGAAAACTCAGGCGCGGAGTTTTTTTTGTTGTTGTTGTTAAGGTTTCACCCATTGATTCATGAGACACACATACACAGGCAGAGGGAGAAGCAGGCTCCATGCAGGGAGCCTGCTGCGGGACTAGATCCCCGGACTTCAGGATCATGCCCTGGGCTGAAGACAGGCAGTCAACTGCTGAGCCACTAGAGACCCCCTCTTTCATCTTTTTTCTGGATCTTTATCCTTTTGTCAACATCAACATATCTTCCCAATTTAAAATTCAGGTAATTTGGGATCCCTGGGTGGCGCAGCGGTTTGGCGCCTGCCTTTGGCCCGGGGCGCGATCCTGGAGACCCGGGATCGAATCCCACATCGGGCTCCCGGTGCATGGAGCCTGCTTCTCCCTCTGCCTGTGTCTCTGCCTCTCTCTCTCTCTCTGTAACTATCATAAATAAATAAAAATTTAAAAAAAAAAAAAAATAAATAAAATAAAATAAAATTCAGGTAATTTTAAATTTTTAACTTTTTTTGCAGGATGGTAAGATCTACACATTTAATCAATGCCTTGGTAATTGTTTTACGTATTGTAACATTGCTTTTACATGATTATATTTTATTTATCTTATACAGCATCACTGAAAGTCAAACCATGTTAACTGATAGTCACCTGAGGCTGCTATAACAAAACGCTATAGTGTGTAGCTTAAACAACAAATTTATTTTCTCACAGTTCTGAAGGCTGGAAATCAGAGTTGGTTTCTGGTGAGATCTCTCTGGCTTGCAGAAAGCCATCTTCTTCTCATTGTATCCTCACATGGCCTTCGTTCTGTACAGGAACACTCCTAGTGTGTCTTATAAGGACACTAGTCTTATTGGATTACGGCCTACATTATACTGAATGTTTCTTTTTAAAATGTATATGTTAAAACAATAATCCTCAATGTGACTATATTTGGGGGTGGTGATTAGGTCTTAAGGTTAGCATCCTTATAAGAGATGCAGAGAACTTCTTTGTTCCTTCGGCCATCTAATGACAGAATGAGAAGAGAGTTATCTGTAAACTATAAAGCAAATCCTCACCAGACACTTAATCTGCTAGCAACTTGATCTTGGACTTCCCAATCTCCAGAACAATGAGAAATACATTTCTGCTATTTATCAGCCAACCAGTTAATGGTATTTTTGTTACAGTAGAACCAATGGATTGATATGGCCTTATGCTTATGACCTCGTTTAAGCCTAATTGTCTCCTTAATGGCCATCTCCAAGTACAGTAATATTGGAGGGTTAAGCTTCAATCTGTGGATTTTGAGGGGACACAATGCAGTCCCAAACAGCAACACATTTCTGAAATAATGCCATTTGAATATGTACCTATTATTTTATGCAATTATTGTCATGTTTTCCTTTCATTTATCAGTTTCATTTGTTTTATTTGTACTCATACTTCACAGTAATATGAGAATTTTAATGAGTAAAATGCAAAAGCAAATTATAATGCATAAGATAAAACATAATTTTTTAAAAATGTTTTCTAAATTAAATTTTAAAAGGGAATCCATGCCAGTTTTATGATTGTCATTTTATTATTTATTTATTTATTTATTTATTTATTTAAAATTTTTTTTTATTTATTCATGAGAGACACAGAGAGAGGTAGAGATATGGGCAGAGGGAGAAGCTGGCTCCCTGTGCGGAGTCTGATGCAGGAATGGATCCCAGGACCCCAGGATCATGACTCGAGCCAAAGGCAGATGCTCAACCACTGAGCCATCCAGGTGCCCCATGAATGTCATTTTACAGTTGACTCTTCAACAACATGGATTTGAACCATGTAGGTATGCTTATATTTAGTTTTTTTTTTTTTAAAGTACTCTACATTAAAAGCAATTTTCTTATTATTTTTCAATAATATTTTCTTTTCTCTAACTTACTTTATTATAAGAATACAGCAATAATACATATATAAATTGTGTGTCAATTGTGTGCTTATGTTATTTGTAAGGCTTTCAGTCAACAGTAGGCTGTTAATAGTTAAGCTTTGGGGAATCAAATGATATACATGGTGTTTTGACTGTGTGGAGCGTCAGTACTTCCAACTCTCATGTTGTTCAAGGGTCAATTTTATAAAGAAATAATACTTTTTAAACCATTGTCACTGAATGACAGAATGGACATTGTCCTTAGCAATAGCCTGATGATTAAGTGATGTCCCTCAGTGCAATCCTATGACATAGCTGAATGCACAATTCAGCAAAAGTTATCAATTGGTATTTCATACAAAATATCCTTGGATTAAGTCATTCAGAGCCAAGATAATAAATTAAATAATAACAACACTATATAAATTTGTAAAAATGCAGAGTATAAGGCCATAAAATGGAATGGTAGCTATATACAATTGAAATATATATTTCTACCTACAGGCATTCAGATATGTTAAGTATTTGGACACACTGTGTCAGAGATAAAATTTAGGCTGCAGACCCCCTGCTTTCCATTCTTTCCTATAGTCTATAAAAAATGGGGAACAGTCTCTCTCTCTCTCTCTCTCCAGACGTCTATGATTTGGAGCTTTGGATAAAATGCGAACTGTTTGCAGTCTGTAATATAGGTTAATTTTCCCATCTAGTACATGAAATACAGGTTTGTTTTGTCATTATTTCAAGATCCTGAGTCTTAAAAATCACGACATATTAGTTTCTTATGCCCTCATAACAAAGTAGCACAAACTGGAAGTATTGAACATCAGAAACATTAGTCCCACAGTTCTGGAGGTTAGAAGTCCAAGATCAAAGTGTTGGCAGAATTGGTTCCTTCTGAGGAAGAATCTGCTAAACCTCCCTCCTGGCTTTGTTTGTTGGAATCTCTAGTGTTCTTTGCTTCTACTGCAACACCTTAATCTCTGCCTTCATCTTCACATGGAGTCTTTTCTGTGTATCTGTGTCCAAATTTCCCCTTTTATAAAGACACCAATCTATTGAATTAGGGGCTCATTCTACTCCCACATGGCCTCATCTTAATTAATTACGTGTTCAATGACTTTTTCCAAATTAGTTCACATTTCTTATATACAAGGGGTTACATACTTCAAAATATGAATGTTAAGGGAACACAGTATAACTCATAACACAAAGACCAAATTCTTGACTGAAAGAATGACATTCTCAATTGCCAAAGTGAACTCTGCCCTTCAGGCATACTTCTGCATTTTCCATAATCCATTATATCAAATTAACGAATAAATAAAAAATTCTAAGTCCCTTCCTCATATATATATTTTGGTGTTTTTTAATTGAATTTTTTTATATGTGAAATTCTCAAAGTCACTTAAAAATGTTAGTGTCAGTTTGTATTAATTTTTTGACCCAACAGTTGGATAAATACAAGCATTAAGTCCAGATCCTGTAATTCTCAAAGTCCTGGTTGTTTGGGGAATGCTTACACTTTATTAAGTAGATGATAAGATAAATTATTTCCACTGTATATTATTATATAGGCATTTTATTGGTTTTATTAGTCTGCTATTAATAGTAGAACTGGCATTTTTATATTAAATATGATAGATGCTTATTTTCAATTATATGATATTTTTTCTGGAAGGACACTTTTGAAGCAAATTATAATGTTAAAAAGATAAACTGGGCAGCCCCAGTGGCGCAGTGGTTTAGCGCTGCCTGCAGCCCGGGGCATGATCCTGGAAGCCCAGGATCCAGTCCCACGTTGGGCTCCCTGCAGGGAGCCTGCTTCTCCCTCTGTCTGTGTCTCTGCCTCCTCTCTCTCTCTCTCTGAATAAATAAATAAAATCTTTTTTTAAAAAAGACAAATTATTGTTCTTTGTTGTTTCTTTAATTTGTCCACTTTTTCTATATTATTATATAGTTATTTTATTTTTCTTGTACGGATGCCATCTTCCTAATAGCCTGTAAACTTCTTGCGAGAGGGATCTTGTTCATTATTTCTCTAATATACCCAAGAGTAAATTCCAAGCACTGCATTTGGTCTACAATGGATGCAGAAAATGTAGAGTGATTTTTCTATGAAGTACTTTTATCTCAGTCCTCAGTGGGTCTTTGAATGCTACTTGTACCATTTAGGAACCTCTCAAGGAGATAGTACTAACGTCTCATTCACAGTCCTATCTTTTGGTACGTAGCATTTTCAAACGTGCAAAAGACTTTCAAACATTGTAGCATTGTTTCCTATTCCTTAATATTTTCTGTGTAATTTATACTCTGCTTATTTTTATTGGCAGTAGTCTATCATAACCTCACTCTAATCAATGCTAGCCCTGCTTTTCCCACTATAGTGTTAACATATAATCCTCTCGTGGACAGGCCTCGGTTTGGAGTATTTAAAGGAGATCATCCTGTGTGAATGAAAAACTAGTGACTATCTTCAGAGTGGAGTATATTTTTACTTTTCAATTTCTAGCCAACTTCTCTTATGAATGTTTAACTTCAGTTACGTGTGTGTTTTTGTATCTCTGGGTATATACCTGGCATCAGATAATGTTTGAACAAGAAAGTGCCTTATCATAAATCACTTTTTAGGTAAGGAACCTGAGACTTACTGGTGTTCAAAATATTTGCTAAAGTTAGCATACAAATAATATTTTAGCTTTATCCTCTTTCCCATAAATGTCAAGGATAGCTTTTCTCCATCCCTACACTGTGATATATAAGTCACCCTTTCTAAGATTAATAACCTTTGCCAAGATTGGAGTTGATTTATGCTCTGGCTCTGTTGGCAACAGAGGCCTCCCTACCCTAGCCCTCATCAGCTACATTGATTGGGCACCAGAGCTTCCCCCAGCCTGCTGCTTAAGCAGATGCTAATGGGCAAATGAGCAACAGCAGGGGGGCAGGCTGGGGTGATCTTCATTCATTAGCAACTGTTCAAGCAGCAGGCTGAGGGAATCTGCAGATGCTGAGAAAGACTCCAGGATGAACATTGACCTCAAAGATACTTATGAACAAAACTTGAATTTTCAGTTACCAGAACGTAAGGTTGCTGTATTTTCCAAAACTTATATCCTGTGATATATAGTATTTAGTGGGGTGCATTCTTTTTAACTCTGTTTCTTTTACTATATATTTGTGTCAATGCATGAATTAAAGTCAATCAAGGTCAGATCTTTGGTTTTAAGCCAGTGTCTTGTGAAATTGCCTAGTCATAATAATAACATCAGGTCTTACAAGTAGCAGATTCTAAATCAGTGGGACTTGGAGAATTTGTATTTTTAAAAAGATTTGTTGTGGAATATTTTATGATTGAGTGAGGATGGAACACATTTTTTCTTCTTCCTTTCACAAGTTTAATCAAAAGTTTTATTTTGAAGGAATACATTTTTCTAAGCAGACACCTCAAAATATTGTCCAGTACTTCCTCTGTAAACAATTACCCAATGGTTGCAAAAAATGCAGCAATCTCACATCTTCCCATCTCTACTGAATGAGGATCTCTGGGGGAAGAACCCAGGAATTTATGTTTTAAGCAAGGGTTTTTAGGCTCAGTTTGAGAAATGTGAGTGAATAAAAAGTACAAATCTGGTCAAAAGAACAGATTCCAAATTATTTGAAAGCACTAAGAATTTCTTCTTTGAATTGAGTTCTTTCTTCCTAAAGGATCAAAAGCAGATTTATAATACTTCCTGTTAAATTATCAGGTAACTTTCTGAACATTAAATGCCTATAGGATTGTTTTATCCTTCCTCTGCTTACCTGATGTGTGCTTTTTCTGAAAAACATGAAATACTATCTTTCAATTTTCTCAGGATACATTCTTTGTTTTCATCTCTGCAGTCAAAGTATGCACACTTTAGGCGATGTTTCTTTTTGGATTATTTGAATTGCTATATATAATTATCCTTGATGTTTGACATTACAGATTGCTAATTAAAATCATAATCTTAAAAAAATCATAATCTGATGTCTTTAATTTAGTGCTAGATCACTGTACTAGTTTCCTAGAGCTGTGGTGATAAGTTACCATAAACTTGATGGTATGAACAACAGAAATTTATTCTTTCATAGCCTGGATGCCAGAAATCTGAAAATTAAGCTGTCAGAGGGTTACTTCCCTTGGAGGATTTGAGGAAAAATCTGTTCCATGCCTCACTCCTAGTTTCTTGAGGTGCTGGCAGTCTTTAATATTCCCTGGCTTTTAGATGTATGACCTTAATCTCAACCTATGTCTTCACATGGCTGTTCTCATATTTCTGTGTCATCAACCTCTTTTCTCTGATAAGGGCATTCATTATTGGTCTTAGGGCCCACCCTATATTCAGGATGACTTTATCCCAGCATACAATTAAGTTCACATCCAGAGATATCTGGGTTTAGGACTTGGACATATCTTTTCAAGGGATGCTATTCAAACCACTAAAATCATTGAATATTAACTATCTTTAATATTCCTAAGAAAGACATGTAGCTTATTAAACATACACATGTAACTATGTTAATTGTACATTTTATGCATATTTTTTCAAGATTTTCCTTTTAGGCAAAGCTAAAACAAAATAGCATGTAAAGCATATCTAGGCTTTTTTCAAAGAGTTTAGATATTCCTCCAACTTGAAAGATATTAACTACCTCTGCATTTATATATGATATATGCATGAATTCTAAATTAAACTGGAATTTTAGAATTGAAATAAATTTAGCATATGCATTTTTTGTTAGATGTATCTAATTATCAAACCCAGTCACCCACTATACTGAATTTGGTGCTATCCAAATATATTCAAGTCTTGTCAGTTTTTTGGAAGTGAATAGTATTCAAATTTATTTTTATGTGAACTTAGAAATGTTTTGAGCATTATATCCAATATTTGTTCAAATCCATATCAATTTTTGCTATTCAGAATAGCCTTAAATTCAAAAACACCTCTGATTTTTATTTCAAGAACGACAACGACTGTAAGCTGAGAGGTGTAGTCAACCAATGATTTTGTTTTTTGCTTAAATATTTTTAGCTAAAATAATTCCACAGTGAGTAGAAAATTTCAAGGAAACCATTAATATGTTCTTATATTTTCATTCTTCCCTCTCCCCTCAGTATTATAACACATGTATGGCATCTTCTTAAAAATTCTCAGTTGGCGCAATTTCTGAAAGGAGAAAATAGGTCTGCCAGCACACTCCTGCCAAGCACTGGGAGTATAGCTTTCCCATTAAATTCACAAAGTGTAGTCCGTTTGGCCCCAGGAGGCTTGGGCTGCTTTACCTGCTGCTGTAATGAGAATATACTGACACATTTTCATTATGAGATCAAAGGAGAAGGACGTTACATGAAGTCACTTGCAAATGAAATATCAAAATTGGCCAGAGTATACACTTTCATTCTAATCAAATACCATTCTCTTTTTCCAGAATCAATAGAGGAAACCAAAGAAAGGAGACACTCCGTCTGAAATTAATATAGCTGGTGAAATCAGACTTAAAGTGGGTCCATTTATTCACAGTTGACTTGAATAACTGAAACTTGGACTTTATAATTAGAATGTCTTGGAAAAAGCAACTTAATTTATAGAGGGACACAAAAAAGTAACAAGTGGGCTTTATTGTTTTTAGTAGTGAGTCGTACTATATTCTTGATAATTCAACGTGAAATGGGTCAGATTATATCAAATGATCATTTTCTCCTAAAATATAGCAGTAGAATCTTTTTCAATTACATCTCATTTAATCTAAATAATTATCTTTTAATATATTCTTTATCTTTAGTGAGCTTAATTCAATCAGCTAAATTTGTTTTCGTTACTACTATGATTGATTCATGACTATTGTCACCAACTATAGCAAATCAACAAAATGTTTTATTAGAGAAAGGTGAGACTTATGTTTGTCATACTGTTTAGGGCTAATAAGAACATATCAGTTCTCTCAAATTCATATGTTAAATCCTTAATGTTTTTTGAAAAACTGTTTACATTGTAGCAAATTGAGAAGTCTATAATTTGCTCAAGGTATTTTTTCCCCTCCAAATTGCAAAATCTGAATGATGTTAGGTGGGAGGGCTTGGATTTATATAAAAATAATGTGTGGCATATTTGTGGGAATATACTTACCCATTTCCTTTCCTGGCAATACATTATAAAACACATATGCTTAAATATGTATGGTATGTAGTACCTGGTATTTCACCATTAACTATTATGCATTTATAGTTGTAAATAATCAAATTGGTAATAATAAATATGGTTATGGTGTGATCGTCCCATTGCTTCATCAAAATGGGTACTATAAATTTCTATCTAGGATCTTTTTCTTTTAAAGTCAACCTAGAGTCACCAGCCTTTCCAACTGAAAGTCAATGGATAGATAATTATATTCAGTAGTTATAGGCCCTCTGCCATATCTGTGATCTTGCCAAGATATTACTATAGTCACCAGATTTGTATAAAATTGTAAACAATATCAACGGCTGGCAGTCACAGCTTCTTTCTGTGTATTAGCAGATTTTATTTCAGAGTTATAAGAATCCTCATATAAAGTTCAGAAGAAGTTCCTATAATTTCAAAGAATATTAAGGTAAGTAATGGTGTCATATTACAAAGTCTTTTTTCCTACCAATAAATTCTTTTTGTCCATGGGAAGAGAAAGAGGTCAGAAGCAATGCCCACTACTTGGCCTGCATTTTTTTTTTTCAGGCAATTTAGCAAAGTTTGATTTACCTCCAAAGCAGTTAATCTGAACATCTGAGACTGAATCAAGACCCTATAGTTTTTTCATCATTCTTGTTCACTATTTAAATAATAGTATAATTGACATGTAGATTAGATGTAATAAATGGAAAATATACATATGGGCTTCCCAAATATACATTTTCTTTTTTTTTTTAAGATTTTATTTATTTATTCATGAGAGACACAGAGAGAGAGAGAGACAGAGACAGAGACCCAGGCAGAGGGAGAAGCAGGCCCCATGCAGGGAGCCTGATGTGGGACTCGATCCTGGGTCTCCAGGACCACACCCTGGGCCAAAGGCAAGCGCTAAACCACTGAGCCATGCAGGGATCCCCATACATTATCTAAAGAAAACATTGAGCATATATTTTTTTTAAAGAAAAACAATAGTTCATAATCTGAATATATTGTTGGAGATAAAAATAAATCAAAATTAACTAACAATGAGGACCCACCCTGATAGATTCAATACAATTTTATTTAAATTATCTCTTCTGAAATCCTGCTTCTGAGCAAAAATTATTTTAGATTTTATCATTCTAGAATAAGATGGCAAAGACTTTTGTATATGGAATATTCTATTAGAGAACGTTTACCCTTATGGCTAATTACTAAAAGCAGGTAATGATAATAGCTACTCAGCTGCACTAAAATAACTTACTCATCATATGATCATCATTAAAGTAATATTAAGGGGGCTATTTTGATGTGAAATGAAGAGTTTTCACCATATGATTCATTTTATTCTTAAGTGTAATCACATGGCTGTAGTCATAGATAACACAAAGAAAATGGGTACCCAAGGGTTTGACTATATTCATAAAACCAAATTATTGAACTTGGTCATTACTCTATTGTTTTTAATCATTTGGAGTAGACATTATGGCTATTTAATAATTATGCATCTGGTAATTCTCCACAATATCTAATAATTAAATTCTCCTGTACTTCATTTGAGGCCCTTTGAAATTCATATTATTTCTTTAAAGACACTTCACCAAGATGCACTTAATTTTATGTGGCAGACTACTGAACAGTCTGTCAGGAGACTAGTAACCATAGTCAGTGTAAACTGCATAAATATCTCTTGGCTTAAAGGTAATCTGTCTGCCATTGAATACTTCTGACACTTGTTAATTTGTTTAAAATGTCAGCCTTGCATGGGTGGCTGGCCTGGTGTAGCTGTGAGATCACTTAACCTGAATATAAACCTGAATCATTTGGTTTTCTTGACCTGAGAATTGTTTTTTTTTTTTTTTTTTTTTTTTAAGATTTTACTTACTTATTCATGAGAGACACACAGAGAGAGCCAGAGACATACGCAGAGGGAGAAGCAGGCTCCTTGTGGGGAGCCTGATGCAGGACTTGATTCCAGGACTCCAGGATCACAATCTGAGCCAAAGGCAGTTGCGCAACCACTAAGCCACCCAGGTGCCCTACTGACTAAGAATTTAAATGAGATCAAGCCATGTTGGAGAAGCCAAGGGAAGTTTTTGATGTGGGTGCCCTCCTCTGAATGAATGAATTTTATGGAATTTTATTTCTCCAAGATTTGAAATTATAGGATAATTCAGTTGGATTTGAGCATTTAAACAATTTCCATAAATGGATCAAAAAAGTCTAATTTCCACAAGGTTCCTCAAAGTGACTCATTTAGACGACTAGATCTTGATGCTTACTCTGATCATTACTTCATGTTTCAAAACAAATTTGAAAAAGAAAAACAAAGGTCAAAGACTATCACTACCTAGTTTCATTCCTGGTTTTATTGTAAAACTAATAATCAAGACAAATTGATGTTGTTATGAAGATAGAGTAATAGATTAAACAATAAACTGAATGTTATACAAATTAAAAATTTTTGCTTTTCAAAAAACACTGGTAAGAAAATGAAAAATTAAGTCACCAAGTAGGAGAAAATATGTATAAATCAAATATATTATAAAGGATTTATATACAAAGCTCATAAACAATCTTTAAATTCAATAATAATAAAACAACTCAGTAAATAAATGAGCAAAATATTTGAACATAAAATCTACCAAAGAAGATACAGGGATTGAAAGCACATGAAAAGATTTTCAATATCAATGGTAATTAGGGAAATGCAAACTAATAGCACAATAACTTACACACAATACACACATATTGAATTGGCTAAATTAAGAAGATTACCCATACTGAGTTTTGGCAAAGATTTGAATGCCTGCCTTCAGCCCAGGGAGTGATCCTGGAGTCCCGAGTTCGAGTCCCGCATGGGGCTCCCTGCATGGATCCTGCTTCTCTCTCTGCCTATGTCTCTGCCTCTCTCTGTGTCTCTTATGTATAAAAAATAAAATCTTAAAAAAAGAAAAGTAGTTTTGTACTTTCTTAAGATGATTAACAATTATCTGTCATATGATTTAGTAATTTTATTTCTAGATATTTCTGCCCATCAATGAAAACATAGATGCTTACACAGACTTGTACATGCATGTTCAAAGCAGTTCTGTAAGTAACAGTCACAGTAATAGAAACAACCCATATGTCCAAAAAATATGTGAATTAACAAACATCTATAAATCAATATGCAGGTGAATCAATAAACATTTGTGGTATATCCTTTTAATAGACTACTACTCTGAAATAAAAAGAAATGAGCTATTGGTACCTACATCAATATGGATGAATCTTGAATAATGTTGTGTAAAGAAAATCAGATTTTTTTTAAAAGGATATACATTATCTGTTTTCATTTAAATGAAATTGTTAGAAATGCAAAATGATATATAGTGATAAGAAACAAGTTATCTGGAACTTGAGGGGTTGGGATGAAGGGAAGGATTACAAAGGGGTATGGAGAAAACTTTGGGAGCAGGATGGATATGTTCATTTTTTTTACCTATTGCTGGTTCCAAAGATTTCTTCATATTAAAAATCTTATCAAATTGTGCACGTTAAATATATTCAATCTATTTAATATATATATAATTATATGTCAATTAGAATTAAAAGTATTAGACAATCATAAGATATTCTGTGGATGAAGATAAACAACAGAGTTTATAAGGGAGTCAGATAAACTTGGGATTAATACAAGCTCTATCATTTACTAGCCATATTGCCATGAGAAAGTTTAAAAGCCTTTGTTTCCTCCCCTATAAAATGAGAAAATAATATTTATCTAAGAGTTCAAGCTTAGGATTTAAATCTTATAATGTATACAAATGATTTATGTAACACCTAATATATTAGATTCACAAGAAATATTAATTCCCCTTCCCATGGTATTTCAATTTCTAACAGACATACTGTGCCATGAGGAAAAAACATTGGGAGAAATGCTAAGTTAAGAATTGCACAAGTCATAATTTTTATTTTCCCCAAAAAATGTCATGAACCACAAAGAGGATGGCCCTGAGCATATACATGACAGACACCACTTATAGGCAGGTTTGAAAAATCATCACTTTCATTTAAAATCATACCCTGAAGGAAAAAGAAGTGTCAGGAATAGCACCCAAATAAGAAACATCTACAAGCCCAGATGAAAAGACAAGGTCTAAAATAGGTAACAGACCCTGTCATGAACAGGAGGAATTAGGTTATGACTACAGACAGTAATAGTCCTTCCCTACAACTTAAGAGTTGGAAAAGTTTAAGCACTTTAAAACTGAATATGTGACCAAAAGCACTGGAATGAAGAATGGCTGAGTCAGTGATTTTAGCAGTTAATGACAGAACTAGATCACCTGGAAATTCAGTCTGGCCCATTATGTAAGGGTGGATCATTAAAATATCAGGAAGAAAACCCAATTTTCTTTACATTAAAAGTGTGACTTAATTAAATAGATGGCCTAGACACAAAGCCACCATTTATAATATGTACGCTAGCATCTCTAGAATGAATCAATTGCCTTAGTTATTCAGAAAATTCAAATTCATTGATCATAAAAGTGTTTTCATATCCAAAGCTTTAAAATATATAGCAAAACCCGCTAGGTATCTGTTCAGATGGTATGAGGAAAAATCATCATCTGAGAATAAAGATAGGTTCTTGCATCATTTCATGTAAAAGATGTTTCTGCATTAGTTTATATAATGGGAATTCTCTTTAAAAGAGAGAAAATCCAATTCTAGAAATATGATCATTCTCCCAAAACAATCTAAGTGATCATCTTTTGCTGGAATCCTATACCAAATCATATTTCACAATACTCAATAACTTTTTTTGTGAAGAACATAATCATTTCTGAATTGTATTTTGTGTTAACTTAGATTCCTGTACATTTACTTATATTCATACAATATTTTGCAAATTATAAACTCATTTCACCTACATTGTCTCATTTAATAGATTTCGTTTGGGGACGTTAAAGTATCCAAAATATACAAAGAGCTTTTGAGATTTGCAAATAAGAAAATGAACAAGCAGGTTAAAAAAAATGGATCATAGACCTTATTACATGCCTCACTAAAGAAGATATATAGGTAGAAAATAAGCATATGAAAATATATTCCACATTATATGTCATCAGAAAATGAAAATTAAAACAACAATGGCATGTCATTCTGCACATATCAGAATGATTAAAATCCTGAAAAAAGATAATACTCAATGCTGACAAGGATATAGAATGATAGGAATTCTTATTTATTACTGATAGGAATACAAATAATACGCCCAATTTGGAGGACAGTTTAGTGATTCCTTACAAATCTAAACATTGTCTTAATATATGTACCAGCCATTGTTCTCCTTAGTATTTACTCAAATGACCTGAAGACTTATGTTCCCAAAATACCTGGACACAAATGTTTATAGCAACTTTATTCATAATTGCCAAAACTTGGAAGCAAAAAAGATGTCCTTCAGTAGGTAAGTGGATACATTAACTGGGGTACATGCAATGATGAAACACATCCAGAACAACAAAAAAATAACTATCAAGCCATTAAAGTCATGGAGAAGAATTTAATGCTTCATACTAAGTGAAATAAACCAATCTGAAAAAAGCTATATTTCATATAATTTCAACTATATGACATTCTGGATGAGGCAAAACTTCAGAGCTAATAAAACGGTTAATGGTTGCCAGGGGTTAGTGAGAAGGGAGAGATGAATAGGTGGAGCACAGGGGATTTTTAGGGTAATGACAGTATTCTACATGATGATGGGCACATGTAACTATACATTAGTCCAATCCCCTAGGATGTACAACACCAAAAGTGAACCCTAAAGTAAATCATGGACTCTGGGTGATAATGATGTATCAATGCAGGTTCATTAACTATAACAGCATACCGACTGGAGGGAGATGCTGATCATAGGAGGTCCTACATGTGCAGGAGCAGGGGTTATATGGGAAATCTCTGTATCTTCTACTCAATTTTGCTTTGAACCTAAAATTAAAAAAATAAAGTTTTAAAAAATAAGGTCTGTTTTTTAAAAAAATTAAAAACTAACATGCACTTTTGAGACAATAGTATAACAGAGATCCTTAAATTAATTTGATTAGTAATAAAACCTGGATGAAAAAGACAAAAAACAAATTATATAGTATAAAAGACACACAGGGATACTCTATAATACAGATCACAAAACAAATGTGTATATAAAGATAAAATCTATATATTTATGTGTAATTGAAAATCTGTTTAAATACGGGCTTGGTAGGTGAGGAGAAAAATATTAAAAATGTAAAGGACTAAAGATTATAAGCTAGTTATATGCAGGCAATATCAATAGACAGTAGGAATGTTGACTCCGAGCTTGGAAAATTAACTATCAGTAGTTTGCTACTGATCTAATGAAAAAATGACCGAGTGTCACATTTTTCTAGGTAGCAGGAATTTTTGTCTATCTAAAGAGAAAAGAAAATTACTGAATACAATATTAACTTGTAACTGATGCTTCAAAGGAAATTTGTTCTTCCTGAACTGGCAAAATTAAAAGTGTTCTTTTCACAAGTTCTGGGAAATATATTATCACTCTTGTAGGAAATTGATACTGTGCTCACAGCGGAAGGATATACTTTTATAGTAGTCTGTTCAGTGTTACAGTCCCCCCTTGATATTGATCAACACTAGCATCCTTAGGACATTCTCTGGGTAAGGATATACCCTGTGGCTAGTTTTTTGTTTTTTTCTTTAAGCAAACCTAACTGAATAAAAAATATTGATCCCATGACTTCACCTCATTAATACCACATTCTAAACAAACAAACAAAAAAATTAAGTGATTCAGTAAAGCAATTCAGAACAGAGACTGGAATGAAAAAAAAAAAAAAAAAAAAGGCCTTCCCATGGTAAACCTAGTCCCTATTCTTAGGTCTATAACCAAATGTGTGAATTATTTTATAAAACGGAGAGCTTAATGCTCACTCACATATTGAACATGAAATAATTGATTCAGTGACTTTCACATATACTTCCTTATATCATTATTACTACTGTGAAGAATTTCAAGTAATTTCACAAAGGAGACCCTTTTCCATGTGAAAGATAACACATATTAGCTAACAATGCTTTCTAGATTTTTAGAAAGAAATTGAAAAATGCTGAACTATCCTGACATAATTTATTTTTCTTTTGTATTCAACTGTATTGTGGAGAAACAGGATATATACATTTATTTTGAATTTAATTTGATTGAAGTAGTAGCATTTTAATAGCTTATACTGAAATTTCTTGAATTAACAAGAATTTGTCAAGAGGTGCTCAATCAGAGTACAACCAGAGAACCACAAGTACATAGATATTTGTGTAATTCACATATTTAGTAAGTAATTCTAGTTTGGAACTATCATTAGTCTCTCATATAGTTTTAGCATTTCTTAAATCTGAAAACACCATTTGTAATTTACTTGTTTATTCATTGTCTTCCCTCCTACACTGCACTGCCTAGGAAAGCAAAAAATTATTTACTCAATAATTGGGCTATTACAAGGGCTTAGGGTGTGTCTACCACATATTGAATGACCAAAAGAATAAGTATTATATATATTTGCTTCAATATTACATGAAGAGGGGATCCCTGGGTGGCGCAGTGGTTTAGCGCCTGCCTTTGGCCCAGGGCGCGATCCTGGAGACCCGGGATCGAATCCCATGTCGGGCTCCCGGTGCATGGAGCCTTCTCCTCCCTCTGCCTGTGTCTCTGCCTCTCTCTCTCTCTCTGTGACTATCATAAATAAATAAATTTAAAAAAATATATTACATGAAGAATGGATATCAATCCTTTGGTCCTTTGATGTGAAATTATTATTTAGGTCTTAGTGGTTTCCTCCAATATTTTTTCTATGTTGGAGGATTATTATAGATCGAGGGAAATTAAATTAATATACACCTTAGAGAGAGGTGATTGAGTAAATTCTAAATTGGTAAACATTCCCCAAGACTGTGATTTAATGCAGTTACTGCCCTGCAGGTAGCTTTTAATGGTTCCCATTCTCTGTAATTATTAAAGATCATTACTCTGCTGTTTACATATTCCTTTCTAACCACTTAAACTTATAGTTCCTGCTTCCTATTCAAGGAGTGTGTGTGTACAAACATTTGTGTATGGCATACAGACCAAATTTGGAAAATATTTTCAGATTTAACAGAAAACTTTCTGATATATTTTGAATTAATTTAAGAGTCCTGTTCTTCATTAGTTCTTACATTATGATATTGATGTTGTATATTTGTTTACATAACTTAAAATGATTTACTAAAATAAGATATTGTGTTCCCTAATAGGAAATTGAGCATTTTTACAATATATAAGCAGCTTTTGTTAAATGTTATTGAACACATAATTGAAATTGTTTTTGCTGTGTACACCCTGCATATAGATTATTATGTTAGTTTGTTTACATTAAAAATAATTTTATATAGTAGAAAGAATAGGAAATCACTTCCATGTTTAGTTTATTTTAGCTATCCAAATGCTCTAAGACATATTACTGGCTTAATAATCTTGTTACTTTATGAAATGATGCTTATTTTTGTCACCAGAGATGAAAAGCAAAGACACTACTGAAAATATTTGATTTATTTAGCAATTTGAGTTCTGACAGACTTTATTAATCTGATTTAAAAGATCTAATTGTAAATTTGTAAGTTGAGATAGCTGTGGAACTAACAGTGCACTGGAAAAAGTACACTATTTTAGGAAATTTATACTAGTCATAACCATTATTTCCTTGTTTATTTTTTTAAACTTATTCCTTCAAAACTGATTTGCTTTGCTTTGCTTTTTAAAAGATTTTTTATTTTATTTATTTGACAGGGAGAGAGAGAGCATAAGCTGGGGGAACAGCAGCAGGCAGATGGAGAAGGAGAAGCAGACTCCCTGCTGAGCAGGGAACCCAATGCAGGGCTTGATCCCAGGACTCTGAGATCATGACCCAAGCAGAAGGCAGATGTTTAACCAACTAAGCCACCCAGCACCCCGTGATGTTACTTTTCAAAAGATATTTCCCCGATGGGTAGAAAATAAAAAGCTAAATTTACTTTACTTTTTAAAATGACAAAACAACCTATGTAGCATTCTTAATTCAAAGCAAAAATGAAAGAGAAATGGATAATTAGGGATTATTATCAAGGCAATAACACCAAAAAGGGAAAAAAAATGAACAAAGAAAATTCACCCAGAGTATGTTTCAGTGTGGAAAGTATAGAAAATAATACCAAGATCTTGGTAATCTCTGAATAAATAGCATTTTGCTGAAACACACAGTTTGAGATTACAAATTATCTAGCAGGAATAACCTTATAAACTAGATGTACAGTGAAAGTAAGGACAAAACCTGGGAGGAATTCATGAGAGAACATGTAAATGTCTAAATATCCTATAGGTTACTTTGAAAAAGGGAAAAGTAAATCAGACTTTAGCTTTGCAATGGTTTATGGTGTGCAAAGTATAGATTATACAGATATACAAAAGCTAGTCATTTTGAATGGTGATATAAGTATAAATTCTGGGAAGAAGGATATTAGAAAAACAGTTTCCGTATCTCTTAATCTTCTCTCATCAAAATGCATAGAGCAACTTTGGCAGACTTTACACCAAGTGAGGCAGGGCTTGATCTCACACACATAGGGCTTGATCTCACCACCCTGAGATCATGACCTCAGCGGAAATCAAGAATTCGACCCTTTACCAACTGAGCCACCCAGCTGCCCCTTAAAATGCTTTTCAACTCAAAATACTTTTCACACATACAAAAATAAAACAAAACAAAAAACATTAGCAATGCAACTACACTAGAAGAAATCTTAAAAGAAATCCTTCGTTCAGGCAGTAGGAGAGTAATGCTTGATGGAAACCTGAATCTGTACAATGAAATGAAAGGCAGAGATAGTAGTACACATGTGGGTAAGCATAAAGAATTTTTTTCATTAAATGTCTTACAAAGTAATTGACTGTTTAAGGAAAATGCTGGGACATCTGAGTGGCTCAGTCATTTGGGCATTACACTCTTGGTTTCAGCTCAGGTTGTGATATTGGGTCATGAGATTGAGCCCTACATAAAGGGCTCCAGAATCTGCTTGACATTCTTTTCTCCTCCCTCTCCCTCCTTCTCTCCCTCCCCATCTGCTCCCCCCTTGCTCACTCTCATGCTTTCAAAAAAATAAATAAAATATTGAACAAAAAGGAAGAAGAAAATGTTATGATTTTATTACATCTGGAAGTAAAATGTATGATAACCATAAGGCAAGGGAAAGAAGGAGAAAGTGAAACCATACTATGTGGTTCTATATATGAAGTGGTAAATTGTAGCAAGAAAACACACTGAAAAGTTACATATTATAGTATGAACTGTAAAGCAATCACAAAAAAAGTATTATAGTTAAAATCTAATATGTACAATAAGATCTTTTTTAAAGCTTTCTTTAAAAAAAATATTTTATTTATTTACTCATGAGACACACACACACACACACACAGAGGGAGAGAGAGAGAGAGAGAGAGAGAGAGAGGCAGAGACACAGGCTGAGGGAGAAGCAGGCTCCATGAAGGAAGCCCATTGTGGGACTCAATCCCCAGACTCCGGGACCATAACCTGAGCCACAGGCAGACACTCAACCACTGAGCCACTAGGCATCCCATAAAATAAGATTTCAATCATAAAAAGGAATCAGAAAGATTCTAATTAAAAATAGAGAAACAGAGAAAGCATCAAACACTAAACAAACAAGAATTTGTTAGGTTTAAGCCCAATAATATCAATCAATAATTATGTTAAATGTAAAAGTTCAAAACATTCCATAGCTCCTTCTTGTTCTGTTAACATAGTCCTCAAACACTTAGAGTAGCAATCCAGAACATAGTCACAGAGAAGATGAGGTGTATTGTTATCTGAAGCAACTCCCACTTCACCCTCACAATGCAGGAAAAATCAGATGGTTTATCTTTCCATGCACCTCAAGGCAGCTTTATCTCCAGATCCTATAAAATTGGAGTAACTTTTTTCTTTCCAGCAAGGAAAAAATTTAGATGTAAGATGAATATTTAGGGAAAGGAGAGGTTACAACAGGTTAAGACAGCAAACACACACATTCACTGAAACAGAAAGTCAGCCAAGGTCCCTATGCTGCTTTTTGTGGTGGAAGTTGAGCCAGTGAAGATGAAAATGTACAGTACCAAAGCTGTCATAAGTTTTTCTATAAAGTGACTGAAGACAGGAATCAACCAGTGATCAGGACTAATTGGCTGCTATAGCTGCTCTCACACTGCTGACAGGGCTTCTTTCATTCTTACTGGCAGTAAAAACTGCATTGTTTGGCCTTACATTTTTTTCAACCATATGCTGATATCACACAGGTATTAGCTGCTAATGTTTTGTACCAACCAGCTCAGGCTTTGTTTCTTTGATCAAATACCTTTTTATTTAGTTTTGTTTTATAACATGTCCATTTTATTAAGTGGGGAGTAATGAGGCAAAAATACCTTTTGCCACATCATATGCTAACAGCAAATAAGCCTGTTACTGAGATATCAAGTCTGTAAAATGGAGGCATAACAGATGACTAAGTGTTAGCAAATTAAATGAAAATAATGTATATAAAATAATTCTTACTATGAGTGACATATAGAAGCACTTGGCTTGTTTCAAATTCTTTTCTAAAAGAAAGTTGATTTTAACCTATAGGTTAAATAGATCATTCAGAAAATACAAAGTTTGTTGCCTGAAACAATAGTTTAAAAGACCAACCACCACAGGAGTAATTTATCAAATAAATATAGAAAACCCACTTTTCATATAGGGTTTAAAGGACCACAACACACATGAGTGTTTCTCTTTCTCTTTCTGCTCTTCCCTAAATGAATTCATTTGATTTTGTTAGAGGTAGCATATACCAAATTTATATGACCTTTGAACATATTTTTTCACATAACACCTTTAAATATCATCACAAATGGGGAATATTTATTAAGAAATTCACCATTGGACATTTCTTTTGATTTGTGAGATAGTATAAAAAAAAAGCAAGAAAAAATGGAAATGTGTAAGAAAATTTTCTGAGTAGTTTTCCTTAGCTGTAACCCAAAATATTCTTTGTGCCTTTGGAAAAATAACTTAAAATTTCTGGACCTACGTAGTCATTCTAAATTAACAGTAACTTGATCATCTTGAGCTAAACCTAAGTTTTCAACTATTTGGTGTTATATGGTTCTGTTCCCTGTATGACTTTGAACTAAAGATTTTAAAAGCCATCATGGAGAAGATGAATATAAAAAAAAAATCCAGTAAAGTGTTTATATTTATCTAAAAATTAGTTTGAGGGGAAAAAAAAAGATAGTACCACTAATTCCCCAGGTATATGGACAAGAAGAATCCCATAAAAGGGTTTTATTGTATATAACAAATAGAGTATGATTTAGTAACTTAATTGTAAAACCTGGTAGCAAAGTCACCCATGACTTCCCATTTTTCTACTAAGAAAGTGTTCCAGGATTAAAAGTATGATCCTTGGAATTTATATTCTTATTTTGTCATTTATTGGCTGCCTGACTATTCAAATTTGTGGCCTGAAATTTATCTCATGTAAGATGGTAATAATAACATGACCCTCCAAGGTCAGGTCAAGGGGTACAGTGTGAACAGGGTAGACCTTCATAAATGCCAGTTGAATTTCTTTTCTAATGATGTTCAAAATTGCAGCATTATACTAATCACAAATTCTCAATCTAGTCGTCAAATATCAAACAATGACAGTATATTTGGAAAAACTATACGTAAGACATAATGCCACTCTGATAACAAAAAGTTTAAAAAGTTTATGGAATTTAAAACAATAATATTTAGACAGTTGATAAAAATAGGTCAAAATTTCTTTCTTTAAAAATGTGAGAAAGCAGAGATGATTCTAAAATGCACTGGATCTTTAGAGTTATCCACGTATTTGATGAGGTTTGAAAAGGCAATAGTAAGTAGTTAAGTCCTGTTGCTTTTGATTTTTTAAAAGAAATATATACATATCCATCTAGTAGACTATACTCATCAGTAAAGTAAAATCATTCACTGTTGTAAAACAAAATTAAGAATTTTGTAGATTGAGATACATAAGAGTAACATTTTTATCTGATGACATATTCCATATTTGAAAATCCTAACATTGTGTGATTCATTTTCCTAAGTGATTGTTCAGTCTCTGGCTATAGTGAATTCTTCCTATTGTCTCTAAACCAGGCAGACCTCTTTAAACCACTTCCCAAATTACTTGAGACCTAGGCAAGTTTTATGTTAGATTTTCAGATTTAGAGCTGAACACTCTGTGGAAACTGATAGGTTATTTTAAGTGCATTACCGTAAGCTAACATGAACATAACAGTTCAAAGATGAGCTCTTATGTTAGCCCTCCAAATATCATCCCACAGGTCACTAAGTCAGCTTTCATTGTTTTCTGTTTTTCATATATTTTCTTTTCAGTTATTTTTATTGTCTTTTTATTCAAATTCATAGATCTCTTCTTCCTTAATCCTTAAATTACTATTATTCAATTACTATTATTCCTATCTCCTCATTTATCATTTATAATTTTATGTTTTCCACAGTTTGATTTTCTACTTACTTCATTCTCATACTTTCCATTTGCACTTGATCTGTATTTGATTTCCCTTTGCATTCCACAGTTCTTCACCTATTTTTTTTTTTAAATTTTTTATTGTTCTTTCACTGCTACTTTGAATTCTTCATCCTCTAAGTTTGACATTTCTGTCATCTCTGGATCTGTGTGTTAATTGCTTATTATCTTTGTTATCAGGCAAGTTTTCCTGCTTATCCTCATTGTTAGTAACTTTTCATTATGTACTGGACCTTATAAATGCTATTTTTTTGAGTGTCTTGATTTTGATGTTTTTTTTTTTTCATTTAGGAATGTTAATTTATCTTGTGGCATTTAATTTTCTGAAGGATCAGCTTTATTCTGTCAAGACTTATTTTAGGTTTGGTTATGATAGATCTAGAGTAGTCCCACTCGTAAAGTATAATTTAGTCTTGTCTAAATACCTGATATACTCACCAAAGTCTGTTGACCTTGACTACTTGGTTCAGAACTTCTGTTTCTCAGAAACCATTAGAGTTAAAGATCTTTTGTTAGCTCCCACTCCTCTCTCCTTCCAGAGGCTGTTCTTTTTTTTTTTTTTTTCTAGTTCTCAGGGCATCTGCTTCTCAGCATGCGTACATTTGTGGTAAAAGGCTAAAGAGGATTCTTATGTAAATTTCTAAAGTGCCTTTATACACTGTTCTCCTCTCTTTTTTACCTTATGCCACATTTTACTGCCACCTCAGCAGTCCCAAACTATCATCTTGGCCTCCTCTGTCTAGTGGGATCATAGCAATCTATAAATTCCTAAAAAGGCAAAAACAAACAACCAAAAAACAAGGTTAATATGGACCTCTTCACATTTCTCTTATCTCTAGGATCACAGCTTAAAGCTAGCTCTCTAATGTCTAAACATATGTTTTGTATATATTAATGTAGTTTTATAATTGTCTGTGATGGGCATTTATCACAAGCCACTCAAACTTCTGAAGTAGTGCTAATTTGATATTTTTGTAGGAGAGAAAAATGGAAAATGAAAAACAATATGAATTCCCAAGGTGAAAGTGAAACGAAGGTCCAAGTAGGGTTTCAGCTATTTGTTCTATGTCAAATAGCTGAAGAAGAGAGCTGTTAGACTGAAACTTATCTTTTCAGAAAGTTAAAGAATGGTTCCTCCATTCTTGGTTCCTTTAATGGTTCCTCCAAATGTTTCCATTAATTATATTAACTCAAACCAAAGTACCACTGACTTAGATAACAGGATCAACAGAAAGAGGTAAATTATGGAGAGCTGTATTTTTATCTATAATTTTGAAAAGAAAGTATGGGGGATCCGTGGTGGCTCAGCGGTTTAGTGCCTTCCTTCGACCCAGGGTGTGATCTTGGAGACCCGGGATGGAGTCCCGCTTCGGGCTCCCTGCATGGAGCCTGCTTCTCCCTCCTCCTGTGTCTCTGCCTCTCTCTCTATCTCTCTGTGTCTCATGAATAAATAAATAAAATATTAAAAACAAAAAAAAGAAAAGAAAGTAAGCAAAATCTTAAAAAAAAAAAAAAAAAGAAAAAGAAAGGAGAGGAGTGCCTTGGTGGTTCACTTGGTTAAGCATTAGACTCTTGGTTTCTGCTCATGTCATGATCTTAGGGTTGCGAAATCGAGCTGTGCTACTGGCTCCACACTTAGCGCGGAGCCTGCTTAAAGATTCTCTCCCTCTACCCCTCCCCCATTCTCCCTCTCTTTCTCTCAAATAAATAACTAAATCTTAAAAAAAGAAAGTGAACTCTAAAGGAGTAAACAATACAATTATGGATTGTCACTCTACAACATAGCACCTATAAATACTTTTACGATTGACCTACTTTGTTGCATTTATACATCTATTTCTCTAGCTGTCCATAAAATCTTGAAGAGAATTTGCATTTTGTTATTTATTTGTCTAAATATCCCCAATACCTAGTATGGCCTACTATACCAAATACTTTTTAAATGAATGAAGACTGCATTCAGATTTACTTTGTTTCAAGGGATATTAATTTTTTATTTGATGTGAATTTATAATAATGGCTAACAGTGAATGCTACTAATGAGCTTGTCATTTTTCTAAATATTTATATTCAATTTATATTTATACCTTATAATAATCTTATTAGAAGGGTATATAAATAAGCATGGAGAAGTTAAGTCGCTTGCCCAACTTCCCGTAGCTAGTGAATAATGGAGGCAAGATTCAAACTCTTAGTGTCTAATAGTCTGACACTAGGGTCTTAACCAGTGTGGTTTGATACTTCTCAAACAAAAGTGCAAGTTATATTAATTAAAGAATTCCATGATAAAAGTTCACTAAAATACTACTTTTTTTTTTTTTGCTACTGAATGCTAAAATATATTTTAAAATTTTTGATGGTGATAGAGCATTAAATCTGTTGTCCTATAGCTTGGCAACAAAAACTTTTCAAAAAGCAGAGGTTGATGTACATTCAGAGACCTTGTATTATGAGTTAATTCTGCTTAATAAAGTAGAAAATGTTTCCATAGGCAAGAAAGTAGTTTTATAAAACCCCAAAACTTGGGATGAATTGGAAGAGATGGAAATTACAGAGCAGAAGTCAGCTTTAGAGTTTATGCTGCCTACTAATGTATTAAGAAAACAACAGCTTGCTGTTTACAAATTATAAATACTGAGTGTATTTTTCTTCACAGTTATTTAATTTTTACTCTAAAAATTTGAGTTTTTTGGCATTTCTGTTAAAATAATATCTACTTAGAATGGCTTTCTAACAACATCAATAAGGGCCCTTCCTGACATTGGTTCTAGTGTGGAAACCCAGAAGCCTACATAGCTTCAAAAATTAAAGTGAATAATTTTACAAATAAACTTTCATCATTCCTGTCATTTTTATGGCACCTAATCTAGTAAAAGAGAATATTGCAACTAAATGACTGACAGGGAAAGTCTCTTTTTTAATTGGCACTGCACAATTTATCAGACTTTGATGTCAGGGACACTCTATTAGGCTGTGAGAAAGTGATTGGTGGGATAACATTCAATTGAAAATCTCTGTGGATGATAGTTCATGCCACCATTACATCAACTTAATGAATGAGACCCAATAGTGTCCTCCTCTTCCTAGAAGGAACACATCCATCATGGAACAAAAGATTCCCCAGTGCCAATACAATGTCATGTTTTCTCTTCTTAGTCTGTGTGAGGACAAAAAGATTTCAGAGTCTAAACTATGAAAAGTACAGACATCCTCATCTCATGGAAAATAATTTCTTGAATGACATCAAATCATTACTTTTATAATATCTTGAAGATTATTCTACATGGATATTAACATATCTCAGGCAAACATGAAACTGTTCTCATGTCTTGTTCTTTGATGTGAGGTTTGGAAAACTATAAATTCTTAATTGTTGTCATTGCTATGCCTCTTCACATAGCATCTGAATGTAGCCAATAAAATCTTGAAAATATAATAACTAACCAAAGTCAGCAAAGATATTTCTAACTATTTTGACAAATTTCTGTATCTAGTACTTAAGTTTCCGAGGAAAATAAAATGGATGAGGCAGAGCAATGTTTTCTTTCTATCTCTAGTTTTTATTCTATTTATTTTCTTTCTTTTACTTTCTCATTTCTCCTTTTCCTCCTTGATTTTTTTTCTTCCTCTCCTTTTCAGAACATAAGAAAACCTCCCAGAGATTATAGACATTGAGCACAATGCAAATGGCCTAAAATGAAACTGACATATCAAATGTTTATTGGGGGAGAGTGCTCACCACAAAAGGAGTGTGTGTAAGTCTTATTTATTTATTTATTTATTGCTTTATTTTGGAAAAGAAAAAAAAATGACACTTATTCCTGGATAGTGCACTATTACTGTGGCATCTTGATCTGGTCCAGATTGATTCTTTTAACTTCTACACTCCATATGATATATTTTACATTAGCAGTTTTAAGTCACCACACCATCTGTTTTAACTAACATCCATTAGACAGATATACAGTTGAAGGAAAATGTGCACAATCAACTTATCCTGTATCATATTCAACTATTAATATTAATGAATATTATATTAATGTTTACTTTCCTTTTGTTTTAGTTTTTAAATATTTTATCTTTATTACTCTCATCTTGGTTCAAATTTCATTAAGTTCAAATTAATCTGACCGTGTTCTCAGTGTAAAAAGTTTCACTCCAAAATTTACACATTGTATATGGTATTCAAAATCATTTTTAGATAATAACTATTCAGTACTAGAAAAATTTAAAAGCATATTTTTAATCTTTCTGACTGAAATAGTTTTACCTAGTGTCTCAAGTATATTTTTTTCTATATTTCATTTTATTATTTTTTATTTTTACCATTGGTAAGCTGTTATGTCAAAAATCAGAGCTTAATGAAAAATAAACACCACCAATGTAGTCTTGCCAGAAAGGCTGATGTTATAATTTCTTAGAATTGATGTGAGCTACTGTTATTCAAGTCAACATGATTTCTTCTTTTTTTCTTTCCTTTCACTATTCACATAGTTCTTATATATATAGTCCATATGCAAAGTAGAGATCTCAAGTTCAGATAAAATAAGTTAAAAGGGAAAGTTATGAACTTTTGGTGGGCTTAATTAAATTAAATTAAATAATATCTAGTTTCAATAGGTATTGCTTTCAAATTTTGTATTCTTTCAATGACATAATGTAAATCCTATATTGAGCATATACTATATTTCTCTGTAATATTAAAATTACAAAAGACACAGTCTCAGCTTTTATAGTCGTTAGAATCTAAAAATACATCATTCTTAGGGCAGATTTCAAGCATATCATTGTCTTTTTCAAATATTTAAACAATTTTATAATAATTTCCCTTGCCTAAAGGACTTGCTGATATTTTTTCCACATTGGTCATCACCATTTGTCACATCAGGGAAAAACAATTTCATAGATTAAAGCAAGGATTGGTAAACTATAGCCTTCTGGTCAAACCAGCCACTTATTTTTGTTCAGTGTTATTGAAATTTGGTTGACTTATTGTGAAAGTTTAAGGCATGCAAAGTGAGAATTTGTATATATTCCAAGATGATTACCACATATGGTTAGTTTACACTTCCATCATCTCATATAATTTTTATAAATTAGTGATGAGAACATTTAAGATTCATATTCTTAACAACCATTAAGTATATAATATAGAATTTTTAACTGTTGTCACCATGCTATACATGAGAACCCCAGAACTTATTAATCTTATAATTGGAAGTTTGTCACTTTGACAACATCTTCCCATTACCCCAACTTCATCCCCTTGCCACCAGCACCTGGCAAGTATCATTTTAGTTTCTGTTTCTATGGGTTTGTCTTTTTTATATTCCACATATAATTGATGTTATGTAAACATTTATTTCACTTATTATAATGCTGTCATAGTCCATCCATATCATCATATATGGCAGGATTTCTGTTGTTTTTATGGCTGGATAATATTCCATAATATATATTACTACCTTATATTATTTATCATTATTATATATTATATTATTTGCCATTATTATTATACCAATTATATTCCATGTATATGTCTATATATGAATAATGAAAATTTGATTACATTTATATATATATATTATATATTAGATATAGATATATAGATGGATTTACTGGCAGACACTTGGGTTGTTTCCATGGTTTAGCTGCTGTGACTAAAATTGCAATGAATTCGAGAGTGCAGATATCTCATTGAGATAGCAATATTGATTGTGATCTTACAGGAAAAATTTAAAGCTTTCACCAAAGTATGTGACTTGATCTATATAGTTTTTATTCTTTTGAGATATGCTCATTCTATAAGCAATTTATTGAGTATGGATAGCAAAAGGATGTTGAATATTGCCAAAAGCTTTAGCTTTTCCTGCCTGTATTGAAGTGACTTTATATTTTCATCCTTCCTTCTATTAACGTGGTTAATTGACATAGTTATTGACATGCATATATTGAAATATCATAGCGTGTCAGGGATAAATCTCACTTGATCATGGTGTATGATCCTTTTCATGTTCTTTTGAATTTGGTTGGCTAGTATTTTATTGGGGATATTTCTGTCTATATTCATTGAGAATATTGGCCTGTAACTCTGTGTGTGTCTGTGTGTCCTCGTCTGATTTTAGTATCAGAGAATGCTGGCCTTTTAAAATAAATTGGGAGTGTTTGTTCCTCTTCAATTTTTTGAAGAAGTTTCACAAGAATTGGTTTTACTTTTTTAAAAAAATATTTGAATAATTCAGGGAAACTATCTGGTCTGGGCTTTTCTTTGTTGCAAATTTTTTGATTAATGATTCAATGTCCTTACTTGTTATTGTTTTGTTCAAATTTTCTATTTTGTCATGATTCAGTCTTGCTAGTTGTATATTTCTAGGAATTTATCCATTTATTTAAGGTTATCCAATTTGTTGGTACATAATTTTTCATAACAAACTCTTATGGCCCTTTACATTCTTATTGTATCAGATGTAAGTGTCCTTTTCATTTTTTAAAGATTTATTTATTTATTTATTTATTTATTTACTTATGGGGAGAGGAGAGACAGAGAGAGAGAGAAAGAAAAAGAGAGAAGTGGCAGAGGGAGAAAATCTCAAGCAGACTCTCCACTGAGCACAGAGATGGTCACAGGACTTGATCCCAGGACACTGAACCAAAATCAGAGTCAGACACTTAACCAACTGAGCCACTGAGGTGCCCCAGTGTCCTTTCTGATTTTATTTATTAAGTCCTCCTTTCTTTGTATAGCTAAGGTTTGTCAATTTTGTTTGTCTTTTGAAAAAGCCCAGATCTTAATTTCTTTAATCTATCTTGTCCTTGTTATATTTACGTGAGCTTTGATCTTTATTATTTCCTTCTTTCTGCAAACTTTATAGATTTAGTTTGTCTTCTTTTTTCTAGTTATAAATTTAGTTTGCTTGTCTGAGATCTTTCTTTTTCATTTTATAGGAACTTAGTGCTAACAATTTTCTTAGAACTGCATTTGATGCATCCCATAAGCTTTAGTATGTTTGTCTCTTTTCACTTATTTCAAGATGTTTTTGAATTCTCTTTTGGTTCTTCTTTGATCCATTGGTTGTTTAGGAGTGTGCTGTTTAATTTCCATGTATTTGTGAATTTTGCAGTTTTCCTCCTATTATTGATTTCTAGTTTCATACCTTTTAAGTGGAAAATATACTTTGTGTGATGTCAGTCTTTTTACATATGTTGACTTGTTTCATGACCTAACATATAATCTATTTTCAAAAATGTTCCATGTATGCTTGAGAAAATGTATATTCTTGGCCTGTAATGTTTCTGCCGATTAAGGAGCAGATGGGCGGGCCTACTGGAGGGGGAGCAAGGTCGCTGTTGTGATTTTAGGTTTTGTGTTTTGCTTTGTTTTGTTTTGTTTTGAATTTGGAGGTTTCTGGATTGATGGGGGTAGGGAGATGTTTTTTAAGCTGCTTCTTCAACTGTTTCAAGCTGCAAATGTTTAAGAGAATAATATCCCCCCATCCCCGCATAAACTGTTGTCATTAAATCAGACTGGGATGCTACTCCCAAAGCCATTGGATATTCCTTTTCCAAGAGCAAAAGGTCTAGGCTACAGGGAGGGGGAGATTGGCTCCTGTGAGCCAGCTCTGGTTGGGGCTTGCGCCCTGGGATTGGGAAAAAGGGATGGAGCAGACTTTGTAAGTATATGCTAGGTATCCGATAGTCCTACAGAATTTAATGAAGAAACCTTATACAGCTTTTAATTTTTATATAAACTAACTCAGACCCAAGCTACAAGGTTAGAATTTTTGGTTGTTGTTGTTGTTGTTGTTTTTAAGTATCCGCCTGTTTAATTGCATCTAAATCCCCCCGTGTTTGTATTTTGGGTTGGTTTACACTAACCCAATATGTGGTTGCACATATTCAATTTTCAGTTTTTCCCTTTTACAGTCTTATTCCACTGCTATTGATGATGTTTTGGAGTATAGGTAAAGTCCAGAGCTGATGACATGCTAAGGAGGACCTACAAGATACTGGAAGCCTTGCCATTGTCAAGTTAAAGATTGCTTTTCCCTCTAGCAAGGTATTAACATTAAAACAACTAGAAGCTTCCTGAAGAATATCACAAATATCTCACCCTGGTTGGGGGTTGTTTGTGGGATATCAGTTGTGCTTTGTCCTCAGCTAGCTCTGCTCCCACATCACTATGATCATATCACTTTCCATTGTCAGCCACCATTTTTAGTAAATAATGTTTCACTGGGACTCAGCCAGTTCACTCATTTGGATATTGTCTATGGTTTTGTGTGTGTGTGTGTGCGTGTGTGTGTGCACATGCACACATACTGCAGCAGCATAATTCAGTGCTTTCTATAGTCTGTATACCCCGAAGGCCTCAAATATTTAAGGAAAAGCTTACTGACCCCTAGAATAAAAGCATGTCAAAATCATAGAATTTTGCTAGTAAGCTTGTGTTAGATAAAAATGCCATATGGTTTAAGAGAGAGAACATCAGGCTCTCTTTAATGTTGTTAAAAATACTTTCCATTTGTTTTACAGAAAAAAATTATTTGTGAAGATCACCAAAGGAATAAATTTTTTCATCCAAAAATAATCCCACATCAGCCATCTTACTGGAACCTGGCAATTACAAACAGGAAATATTCACTCAATAGTATGTATATGTATTTTCAAACATATGCCATAGATCTGAGCTGTAGTAACAAGTGTATTGTTGGTCACTATAAGTGAATTTTAAAGTATTAGTAAACAACCAATCCATGGCATGTACAGCACCTATGACATAAAAGCTCTAAAATGAGCAATATTGTATATCAGTGTAATGTTTATATAAACTTAAGAACTATGAAGGATGCCTATCCGGAATTTTGGTAACACAAAAACCAAGGATAAGATTGATTTGAAAGAAGTTATAAGTTCTCACAGCCAATCAATTCATTAGAGAGTTTCTATTAATGAGATATATATATATATTTTTTTTAATGAGATATATTTTAAAAATTGTTTTTTTTTTCCTGCTTACAATGTCCGTCCTCATCTTGACATTTATGATAAAGCTTATTTATCACCACTTGTGAATTCTGGCATAATGGCTACAGTAAGAGGTCCCTAATCTCTCTCTTTATGGTGAAATCAGAGACTTATATTTTCATTATTGCATTCCTCATACTTTGTTGATATTCTTTGTTGTATATTTGAATTTTAGTAATATATAATATGCTTAAGAGTGTAAGCCATGACTTATTTTATGTCACTAGCAAATGCTAGAATGTTTTTTGTTAAATGTTTATTCAAAACTATGTGAATACATAACAGATGAGGACTTTTTTCAGATTGTTTATATCTCCTTTCAAAGTTATTGTTTAATTATATTATCAATAGTCTTAATTATCATTTTAATCTACATTATAATTGTACTCACTGAGGAATTCACTTATTCATTGCAAATTGTTATGTGCCCTTGATTTCTCCTTCCTCTTATATAACATGATTATGTGACAAAGAATTTATCTGAAACAGTGACTCAATTCCTTTGTAAAATCTCTGAGCTATCAAAGCTAACTAAAATACACAAGAGAATCTTGGAAGAACTTTAATTCTGGAATTTTCAATATATTGAGGAAACCTGGGATGGCTCCTCATTTCTAGAATTACATAATGACAGAGGGATCAATTCTCCAAGAAAACAATAATCCTTAACATGTGTGTATTTAACAACCAGCATCTAAATATGTGCAACAAAAAGTGATAAACTATAAAGAGACAAATCCACCATTAGAATTGGAAACTTTAACACCTTTCTATCAATAACTGACAGATCCAGCAGCAGAAAATCAGTAAGGATATAGTGAAACTGAACAGAATTATCCATAATTTGGATCTTATTGACATTTATAAAATACTTTATCCAACAACAGTAGAATATACCTTCTTCTTAAGCTCACATGGAACATTCACCGACATGGAACACTTTCTGACCTATAAAACATACCTTAATGTATTTAAAAGAATAGATGTCATGCAAAGGATACTCTTTGACCACAATGGAATTAAACTAGAATTCAGTAACAGAAAGATAGTTTGAAAGTAAAAAAAATACTTGCAGACTAAACAACACATTTCTAAACCCTATGTGGATAAATGAAGAATTATCAAGAGAAATTTTAAAATATTTAGAACTAAATGAAAATGATAATACAACCTGTCAAAATTGGTGGAGAG
Organism: Canis lupus baileyi; assembly: GCF_048164855.1. NCBI lineage: Eukaryota > Metazoa > Chordata > Mammalia > Carnivora > Canidae > Canis > Canis lupus. The sequence continues at coordinate 33,000,292 of NC_132847.1, read as the reverse complement.
AGCAAAAACAATGTTCTGAAGGAAACATAATATAGAATGTATATTGAAAATTTGGAGAACAGATCTAAACTTAATAATTTAAAATTTCATTTAGGAATTTGTAGCACCTGTATTTTGTTTGTTTTAAGTTCATACCAATGTATATGTTTGAGACAAAAAATATTTGGTACACAGGAAATCTTTTCTTTATGTTCAAAGTGTATACAAACTGTGTGTGCCTAGATGTGCTTTCAACTATACTTAATTTATTGCTTTAGAAAGAACTTTAAAATTTTGTTTTATTTTATTTTAAAGATTATTTATTTATTTATTCATGAGAGACACCGAGAGAAAGGCAGAGACACAGGCAGAGAGAGAAGCAGGCCCATCAAAGAGCCTGATGTGGGGCTTGATCCCGGGACTCCAGGATCACGCCCTGGGCCAAAGGCAGGCATGGACTAAACCACTGAGCCTCCCAGGGATCCCCAGAACTTTAAAATTTTAAATCTAAAATTGTATAAGGTAGCACTTAACTTACTCCCTATTTCTTTGTAGATGAAGATATTAGTCTAGAGATTTGAAATGATTTAAGCAAGTTCTGTCAAGAAAATAATTTAGACATCTTTACTTCATGAAATATCTATTATATTTCATCTCAGATTCAGTTAACTGACTACCATAAAATATAGAATGAATTCAGAAAGATGTTTTTTTTAATCTCATAATTGAATTAGAAATGGTACTGAATTTTATCCTTACAATTGTTACAAATTCAAAAACTAACTAAAAGTTAGGAAAAGTGTACATTCCATTTAAACCCACCTGATTTAGCTTGAAGAAAGGGAAATATGACCTTCACTGGTTGATTTCTTATTAATTTCTCAATCAAAATTGGAAGATTAGCAATATTAATATTAAATATTAGTATTAAACATATTATGTGTTTAGTAGGTCAATTCTTTTTCTTAGGACATTACAATCTAAAACAGAACAAAAGAGTAATGGAAGGAAAATGTGAGCGATGTTGAAAAATAGCAAGATATCAGATGTATTCATAAATTAACATTTAAATTGTGCTTACTATGCTTTATACATAGTCCAAAATTCTTTATTTTTTAAAACAATCTTCAAAATAGGACTTTGGAATTATACTGTTATCCACATAAGTAATATCCTCATAATTAATTATCTACAGGTAATATGACTGAATAAAGGCATTAAATAGTCTAAGATCTTTTAGGTGGTACAGTAGAACAAATTTAACAGGATGACTCCACAATACACGATCTGAGGTAAGATCATGAGGTGGAAAGATGACTAAATCAGAAGACCTGGGTTAAAATTCCAATCTACTGCTTAATCTTGGCCTTGAACAATTAATTGCCCTCTCTGAAAATCAACTACTAGCTATAAAATGAGCCTCTGTTTGCCGCTCAAGATTGTTAAAAAGCATACATAAAACCTTGTATATGTGGCACCTGTTAAATGTCTCTCTCTCTCTTTTTTTTTTTTTTTTTTGATTTTATTTGTTAATTCAGGAGAGACACATAGAGAGAGAGAGGCAGAGAGCCCGACGTGGGACTTGATCCTGGGTTTCCAGGATCACACCCTGAGCTGAAGCCTGCGCTAAACCCCTGAGCCACCAGGGCTGCCCATGTCTGACTCTTTTTCAACTTAGGTTGAGCCCCATGCCAGAGTCTGTGCTCAGGGAGTCTGCTAGAGATTCTCTCCCTCTTCTTCTCTCCCTAACCCCGAGAATAAATAAATAAATCTTATTTAAAAAGAAACATTTATAAAATCATGTATAAAAATCACTGTATAAAGCATTTTCCAAACAAATAGAAATGCTATGATGCACTTGATTTAAGGAGTTGATTGAGGGGATCCCTGGGTGGCTCAGCGGTTTGGCCCCTGCCTTTGGCGTGATCCTGGAGCCCCGGGATCGGTCCCGCTTCAGGCTCCCGGCATGGAGCCTGCTTCTCCCTCTGCCTATGTCTCTGCCTCTCTCTCTCTCTCTCTCTCTGTGTGTCTATCATAAATAAATAAATCTTAAAAAAAAAAAAAAAAAGAGTTGATTGAGGAAGGGCCCTTATGGGAAAAACAAAAATAGAAATGGACTTTCCTAAAGATTTAGAGAATTCATCCAAAGATAAGACTACATGTTTCACCCTTTAAAATAAAGTCACTGCTCCAGGGAAGGTAAGCATTGCAGATTAGGCTATTATAGAGCATGCCTACTCAAATCTGCAATCATTTGCATACCAACTTCATAATTTTTGCTGCGTATGCATAGTGCCTATATTCTTATTTTCATATTACTTTTTGAAAGTAACATTAAATAAACATTTTAACTTAACCACTTCCTGATAACATTGTAAAAGCTTATTTAATGTTAGTTAAAATTTCAACCATGAACTAACATAACAGAGGAATAAACACATGGTTTCATTTTAATATTTTCTTCTTTGAAAGTACACTATTCATATAATTAGTGCACATTTTAAAAGTTACAAAAGTGTATATAATGATAACAAATTTATCTTTCTCTATTGTTTTCCAGCCACTTATCTCCTCCTCCCTAAGTGGAGCACTGTCAAAGTTTCTGTGTATCCTTACAGACATACTCTAGGTTTGGAGACTTTTAATTTTAAAAGACTCAAACAAATAAGCTTTCTAAAATACGTTCTATGTTCCTGCCATCAGTGGGTGTAAATACGTGTTTTGGTACTTTCTCACCAAAATTTGATAGTACCAAATCTTTTAAAAATTGTGTCTATCTTCTAGGTAAATATGGATATCAGACATTTTGATATTATTTTAGATGGTAATATTTTGATGTTATCTTTTAAATTAGTTTATGGGTAACATTATTACTACCAATACCTGAACGTATTGATTGCCTTTTCTATGGCTTCTAAGCCAATTAATAAGACCAAATCTCAACAATGCTTATGTTACTTTGGTGAAAAAGAGTTGCAGGACATCACTACTATGAACCAATAAGGAAATGGGAGAACATTTTTGATAGCGGATCTTGAGGGTGTTGGGCCAGAGAGAACACAATAAATCTGGATAAGGGACTTTAAGGAATTTTTCCCCTTTTATTTGAAATCAAATAGATTATTTGTTTATGTTTTCATGTTCCTTTTTCTGATGTAAATTTTTCAAGTACCTTGTATTTCCTTTTGATATGTAGATTTAGGTCTCTATTATTTCCAGAAAAGTTATGTCAGATTATCATTAAGTTGCTTAGTTTAGTTTAATTTTGCTTTGCATTATATTAGTTTTTTTCTTCAGGAAATAAAATAGCATGAATGCTTTACCCTATTTCCTTGCCTTTTATTTCCACCATGTTCTCTCTGTTTTTACTTCTTTCCCTAATTTTAATTCTCCAGATTGTTTTAATGCTTTGTGTCAATGCTTCTTACTAAATATAATTTGAATCTACTGCCTTTCCAGAGCTTTTAGTTTATTTTTTATATTTTTCATTTTATTCTTCTATTTTTTTTCTTGATTTCAATTGGATTCATATTTTCCCATTGTCGAATATTAAACATTTATTTTCATTAGTATTGAATGATACAGAATTTTTTTATATCTCAGAATACTTGGTTAGATATATTTAATTTAGAGTATTATTTTACAGTTTTCTTTTGCTTAATTGTTATATTATGTGGAGGCCGAGAAAAATTAAGGCAATCCCACCTAAAGTTTAGCATTAGCACAAGTACAGCCATCTTAGGCCCCTGTGAATAAGAGCTGAACTTTATGGGAAAAACTGCAGCATGTCCTCAATGTCCTCGGCAGAGAATCCCATATCAGAAAGACAACAGAGCCCACGCCCTGGTAGAAAGTCCCATATTAGAGTGAGAACAGAGCTCAATGCCCTTGAAAGCCCCACATCAGAATGTAAACAGAACTTGGAGAAATTCTTCCACCCCTTCTGAAAATCCCCTAGACCAGCCTATAAAAAACCCAGCTGTAACCCACTTCGAGGTCCAAGTCCCTGCTCCGCTGTGCCGGGTATACTTGGACCCAACCTTGAGCTTGTAAATAAACGCTCATGTGTTTGCATCGGTGTCGGCTCCTTGGTGGTTTCTTGGATTCGCAATCTTGGGCACAACAATATTGTGGAGGGAAGGTTGATTCAATGTGCTCTGGATGTTTTTATTGTTATTTTTTAATGAATCTATAAGTTTGCCTTTTCCAGATGATATATTTGTTATGATCACAATATTTCTAGCTTTTGATGACCTCTCTGTCAGTATAGTAGAATTAAGATACTTTTCTGTATATATATATTTAGGATAGTTCATATTTCTTAAGATTTTGGTTCTCTTTTGTCTTGGAGGATATGATTTTGTATTTAATACATAAACTATTATTTAATTCTCCACTTTCAATTAACCTTATTTACTTAATTAAAATAGTTTCCATTTTACAATTTCCCTAATTTTATACCAGAAACAAAGAGAGAGAATACTATATATTGAAGGTTTGTGCCCCTCTAAAATTCACAAGTTCATATCTAATCTTCAGTGCATGGTATTAGGAAGTGCATCCTTTGTACGCTATTAGGTTATAAGGGTGGAGCCCTCATGAATGGAATTAACTCCCTTGTAAAGGAGACCCCAGAGAGTAACTCTGTCCCTTTTCACCATGTGAGGACAAAGCAAAAAGTTGGCCATCTGTGAAGCAGGTAACAAGCAGGCTTTCACAAGACACCAAATCTGACAATGTCTTGTTTTGAACTTCCCAGCCTCCAGAACTGTGAGAAATAATTTTTTGCTATTTAGAAGTCACCCAGTATGGTAGTTTTGAAAATAAAAGCCCAAAATGACTTCAATAGAGAGTTAGTTGTCTCTGCAAAGTAGGAAAAGAGATCATTAACTAGGGAGTGCATTTTTTCATAAATTTATCTACCAAAATCCTTCTGGCTCCATTGTTATCTTTATTTCTGCATCAATTAGGACATACTTATGTCACCATTTACTGATTACTTAATGGGGTGGGGGGGTTCTGCAGTACAAATTGGATAATTTCTTGCTATCAAAAGCTATTTGAGGATTTAAGTTTTTAAGATCTACTTTCTAGGTTTTGCATTTTTAGTTTTTTTTTTCTTTTCCTATAGTGTCCTCTCCCATTCTTTTTTCCTTTATCTTTTCATGCCTTCAGAAATACTTAAATATAGTATTAAAATATCCATGTATTTGGAGCATAGTGTTTTTTATGTTTATTGAGGTATAATTGACAAAACTTGAATTTAAGATGTACAACTTGATGTTTTGATATATATGTACATTGTATAGTGATCACCAAAATCAAGCTAATTATCATATCTATAATCTCAGATATTTAATATTTTCTTTCAATTTTTAAAGATACATTCTCTTAGCAAATTTCATGTGTACCATATAATATTGTTAATTATAGTCATCATGCTGTACATTAGCTCTCCAGAACTTATTTATCTGGCATAGCTGAAACTTTGTACCTTCTGACCAACATCTCCCTCTGCTCTTTCTATGCCCCCAGGTGTGCCTGGAAATCACCATTCTATTATCTGCTTGAGTTTGTTTCAGATTCCACATGTAAGTGAGATCAGAATTAATCCAGAGCACATCAAGGAATTATTTAGACACATATCTCTAGTCTAACTATGTTACATATATGACAATACTAAAAATGGAGAAAATTAAGCCTCAGTTACTCACTTGTGCAATTAGGTTAATAATATCTATTACTCAGTATTGCACTGGAGGTAAAATTAGATAATATGTACATGAGTGGTGGTTATACACCAGTTCCCTAGCTAACAGGATTTTTTCTCTTGATATATTTAATTCTATTTTGATTGGAGTTTGAAGTTTATCCCTTAGCCTTGATCTCTACAGAGGGTGAATAAAAACTTTGGACTTCCAAAGGTAAAGGACAGATAAATGGTGGGTTATTAACAGATGGTGCTTCAGTGAGAGGTAGATACTCAAAATTAATTTGGTGCTGGCTTTCTCTGTAGTACATAAAACTCACCACAGATGTCCCTTCTTCCTGTTCCCATATCAGAAATTTGGCTCCCTCCATACCATGCTCTCTGGGTGCATTTACCTTTCTTGCTTTCCCCTGTCCTAGTCTAAAATAGTTTAAAAAAAAAACTACTGCTAAGGAAAATGGATTCATTTATTTTTCCTGACAAGTATTTAGCTATTTCTTTGAGTCTTTCTGTATGGTTTTATTTAACTAAGGGGTACTTTAACAATAATAGATCACATAGAAAAGAAATGCATAAAAACAAAAGGCCTAATAATTGTGATATAAAAAAACTGTATTTACAAAATTACTCAATAGAATGTCTGACATAGAGTGTGTAATCTAGAAATTTCCATTTTTTGCCCCATATTCTTATTTTAAAAATGATTATAATTAAAATGATAATTATTTTGTTAATATGTATTGAAGAATTTCTAATGCATCATCTCCCTTAATACTCAAAGCCACCCTTTTCATGGATATTTTAATTTTCCCCATTTTTCTGAATCTTATGAAGGTTTAAATTCTCCAACATTACCCTCTTGCACTGTTGGTGGTAATGTGAACTGGTACAGCCACTCTGGAAAACTGTGTGGAGGTTCCTCAAAGAATTAAAAATAGATCTGCTCTATGACCCAGCAGTTGCACTGCTGGGGATTTACCCCAAAGATACAGATGCAGTGAAATGCCGGGGCACCTGTACCCCAATGTTTATAGCAGCAATGTCCACAAACTGTGGAAGGTGCCTCGGTGTCCATCGAAAGATGAATGGATAAAGAAGATGTGGTCTATGTATACAATGGAATATTACTCAGCCATTAAAAACAACAAATATCCACCATTTGCTTCGACATGGATGGAACTAGAGGGTATTATGCTGAGTGAAATAAGTCAATCGGAAAAGGACAAATAGTATATGGTCTCATTCATTTGGGGAATATAAAAATTAGTGAAAGGGAATAAAGGGAAAGGAGAGAAAATGAGTGAAAATATCAGTGAGGGTGACAAAACATGAGAGACCCCTAACTCTGGGAAACAAACAAGGGTCAGTGGAAAGGGAGGTGAGTGGGGGGTTGGGGTGACTGGGTGATGGACACTGAGGGGGGCACTTGCAGGATGAGTACTGGGTGTTATGCTATATGTTGGGAAATCAAACTCCAATAAAAAAAATTAAAAAAAAATAAACATAAATTTAAAAAATTCTCCAACATTACATACATTTTCCCCATCTGGCAGGTTGTAATCCAACTTATTTTAAAATCCATGTGTTTTATCACCACACCAGAATGCCCCATTCTGGAGCCCTTTTCTTTTTTCAACTCATATTAACATGATTCATTCCCATATTGAGGGAATGAATGATTCATTCATACTGAGCCAATGAGATTAAATATCTACCCATATCATAGGGTGAGTAGGAAACCTCTTATGTAATGTAGTTGATGAACAGTAGATAAATAAATGAGAACACAAAAAGTTTTTTTTCAAATATTTACTATTGTCACATTTATTTTTGTAAATACTATGTTAAAATGAATGTATGATATTATGAAAGAGAGGCTGACACTAATTTTTTAACATAGGTTCCCCCTCCTCCTTTTACCTTGGAAAAACAGACGGATGACTGGACCCTGGACAGAAAACTTCTGATTATGGAGAAGAGCTGAGGAAATGTCAAGAAAAAGGTAACTAAGCATCATCATGATGTTCCTGCTGAGAGTCTTTGCCAGGAAATTGCTTTTGGGGATCATATAACAGAGTAGATGAGAAGCCCTGGAGTGTGGAGAGCATCTCTGAAGATAGACTTCATCATTTTGCCTAAGGTTAATTCCACTCTGAGAGTAAATCCACAGTTAAGACAACTATTTTTATGGCTTCATGTTTTTAACCACTGCAATTTAACGAAATAGCACTGGTTTGTGCCTATACCCAAATGTTTTACCACTGTAGAATAATTTGTATAGTAAAAATAAATGCAATTTTGAAATTCCATGAATTTTTGGTGGCAGGCTAGAAACTTAAATGGCATTATTTTTCCACAAGAAAGCTAAAATAAATAAATAAATAAATCTAATCTCCAGTGAAAGTCTTTGTTTTGTTACTTTGTTCCATAACTCCCCCAAACAAAACAAAAACACCAAAAAACCCCCTAAACTGAAGCTATTCCTAAGCATCTAATAAGATGGGATAATGGGTTTATCTACTTTATTTCATATGAGCCAGATGGCAAAGCTTCAAATTAAAAATAGGATTTTTGTGCAAGTGTGTGCATGTGTGTGCGCAAGTGTATGCATGCACATAGCCATGCACCTGTGTGTGTTACTAGAGAGTGGGAATAAAAGAAAGCTATGAATATGATGAATTGTATTTGATAGTTCTGTAATAACCATGTGTTATTTTACTTATTATCTGCTAACATTTACATATAAATTCAGTGAATACAAATAAATAGACATCAGAGAGGCCAGAAAACCCAAGATGTAAGAGAAAATGAAATTGGTGGAAAGGCAGGTATGTAGTGCAGAATTGGGCACTGATAAGCCATTTGGCACAAACCTGAATAAGGAGAGTCAGAGATTGTAGTCCAAAATAAGCCCAGACCTTGGTGTACAGACAGCTGTGCCTAATTAAGAATAGTATCCATTTCCTTTAATAAAATAATTCAAACTTGATAACAATAAGACTTTTTTGTGTGTTTATCAAATGTCAGACACTTTTGCTAATATGGCCCCTCCTGTAATATTCCCATTTAGTTTACAAAGTTGTGTAGTATAGTTTTGCTTTGACTTCATCAGTTTTACCAGATGATACTCTGAGAATACTGCCAACCATCTAGCTTCAACGACCGTGCTCTTTATATACAATATAAATCTGACACAGTTTTGGATGAGAGCAATTAAATCCTCTATTACAGTAGCACAATTAATCTATGTTAAAATGAGACCAGGAGATCTTCCGTGTTTCTTATCTCCTCAATCTCTTCTACCATTTTATTGTTAGAAATCTCCACTGAGCTGCTGCGAATTTGGTTTTACAAGACAAGAGTCTTGTCTCTCTAAAGCAAAATCCTCCTCATACTTTGTGAGAACTGAGGGTGTCATTTAGTCATTTACACTGTACTATGAATGAGTTTTATATGAATGTAAGTGGAGAGAAAAAATATAGTATTCAGTCTCGAGACTTCTACAAGAAAGAAAGTTCGTGATAGGACAGAGAGGGAAATTATTGTTTTGAATGATGCTCTAGGCTAAGAATTGTCTTAGGTGCTGAATTCTCCAAACAACCTTGTGAAATACTTATGGCAAGTTCACAGATTAGGAGTTATGAAGAGTACATCAAAGTGCCCAAGAAATATAGCAAAGAGGGCAGGATACCAAAGATATATTTTACTTGCTTCAAACACTTGTATGGAAGCAGGACCACTACCTGCCAGAGAAACTGTGCTTTGTCAACCAAGTCCCTGTTGATTATCTGTAGTGAGAGAGAATGGGTTACATTTTGCCCTGCTATTTATGCTTTCTTTGCTAGTGTTCCTAAATAAAATAGGACTTTGCAGTAAGGTTTCTGAGTTGCCAGAGGGACACTGGGCTTCCCTACAATGCAGAGTTGGGCTTCTATTTCTTCAAGACCATCCAGATTTAAACAAGGTAGAATTAGAATGGAGGCCCAAAGTACTGGAATTGTTTATAAAACTTTCACCAGGCATTCCTTTGGCAACTTCTTGACTTACTTGAATTTTTTTTCTGCTTGGAAATTCAAAGCAATTTTACCAGTAGACTATTCTTTCTAGTATTACTTTCTCACAATTCTGTTTGATTTCATATAAGTTAAAAACAAATATACCATATATTAAGATATGAATGACTGATGTTAATGATATAATAATTTCTTACCCAATTAATATATTCTGTTAAAAATACGTATTTTTAAGACATCATATCTTTATCAGTGTCCCTGCCAGTTCATTCTACACACAATACTAACTCAAATTGGATCCTAAATGCTAGCATTCAGTTTAGTCCTAAGTGTAGCTGAAAGTATGGCCTAAAACTGCATCATCCTATAAGACTGTCTTTGGGTCCTTGGTTCTACCTCCTTTTATTTATTTAGCTTGGTTATCTTTCTTGGCTTAATTCAAGAATTACTCCCTTCTGTAAGTGTAATTACAAGCTTGACATTGGAGAAAGGAATGTTTGTGCTGGGTCACAATTATTATTTTAACTTGTTTCAGTTGAACTTTATTGCTTACCTGAAAGCTAATCTCTATAAAGAGATTTAGAAGATTTTAGGGATAAAACACAGTAAGTTTATAAATCATGAGGGAAAATATATTTTAAAGAGGGCAGTTATATAGGGGCATCAGGATGGCTCAGTCAGTGGAGCCACTGACTATTAATATCAACTTGGGTCATCATCTCCAGGTCCTGAGATCAAGGCTCAAGTAGGGTTTGCTCTCAGTGTGGAGTCTGCTTGAGATTCTCTACCTCTCCCTCCCCTTTTATCCCTCCCTGTTTGCACACATGTGTACACATGGACACACACACTCTCTGTCTGTCTCACTCAAATAAATAAATAAAATCTTCAAATTTCTGCATGTGTTTCTATAAATAAAAAAGAACAGTTATTAAAAGAATGAAAATATTTTTCATGTATCTTATAGTTAATTTTAAGTCCTTCCATATTAATAAACATCATTACATTTTCTTTAATTCTTTATGAAGAAATATGTACATATTGGCTTTCTATTTATCATATTAAGATTTTTAGAATTCTTTAATACAATGACAATAATGCATGCAATGTTACAATTTTTCTTTTTAAATTTTATTATTATTTTTATTTAAATTCAATTTGCCAACATATAGTATAGCACCAAGTTCTCATCCCATCAAGTGTCTTCCTCAGTGCCCATGACCCCGTTACCCCATCCCCCACCCACCTCCCCTTCCTCAACACACACACACATATATACTACATCTTCTTTATCCATTCATATGTCAGAGAACATCATGGCTCCTTCCACACTTTGGCTATTGTGGACATTTCTGCTATGAACATTGGGGTGCAGGTGTCCCGTTGTTTCATTACATCTGTATCTTTGGGGTAAATCCCCAGTAGTGCAATTGCTGGGTCATAGGGTAGCTCTATTTTTAACTTCTTGAGGAAACTCCACAGTGTTTTCCAGAGTAGCTGTTACAATATCTCTTATTCTATTAATATCATGAGCCCTCCTAATACTGATAATTGGCTTCTCTGCAGGCAAGAAATATTGCCAATTGAGTCAGAAGAATATCCAAAAGGGTATTTTTTTTCAGCTCCAAAAAAATGAGTGTAAAACAGATAAGTACTCAAAATATAGCTGTCCCATGCAGAAAGTGTTAGGATTTATCAAGGGACAACATGCAATTAAATTTTGTTGCCTGTGATATTGAAAAAGAATACCAATGCTGGATTTCAGCTGTATTACAAAGCCATGATCATGAAGACTGCATGGTATGGCATGAAAACAGACACATAGATCAACGGAACAGACTAGAGAACCCAGAAAGGGACTCTCAATATTATGATCAAGTAATATTTGACAAAACAGGAAAGAATATCCCCTGGAAAAAGGACAGTCTCTTCAATATATGGTGTTGGGAAAATTAGACAACCACATGTAGAAGAATGAAACTAGACCATTTTATTACACCAGGCACAAAGATACATTCAAAATGGTTGAAATATCTAAATGTGAGGTAAGAATCCATCAAAATCCTAGAGGAGAACACAAGCACATTTTTTAACTTGGCCACGGTAACTTCTTGCAAGATACATTAATGAAGGCAAGGGGAAAAAAAAAGAACTATTGGGACTTAATCAAGATAAAAAGCTTCTGCACAGCAAAGGAAACAGTCAACAAAACTAAAAGACAACCTACAGAATGGGAGAAGATATTTTCAAATGACATATAAGATAAAGGGCTAGTATCCAGGATCCTTATTCAACTCAACACCCAAGAAACAAAAACTCCAGTCATGAAAAGGGTAGAAGACATGAACAGAAATTTCACCAAAGAAGACCTACACATGGCCAACAAGCACATGAAAAAATGCTCCACATCACTTGGCATCAGGGAAATAGAAATCAAAACCACAATCAGATACCACCTCACACCAATAAGAATTGTTAAAAATAACAAGAAACAACAAATGTTGGAGAGGATATGGAGAAAGGGAAATCCTCTTGTAATGTTGGTGGGAATGCAAACTGGTGCAGGCACTCTGGAAAACAGTGTGGAGTTTCCTCAAGAAGTTAAAAATAGAGCTACCCTACGACCCAGTAATTGCACTACTGGGGGTTTACCCCAAATATACTGATGTAGTGAAACGGCAGGATATCTGCACCCCAGTGTTCACAGCAGCAATGTCCATCGTGGCCAAACTGTGGAAGGAGCCCCAATGTCCTTCAACAGATGAATGGAGAAAGAAGAAGTGGTGTATATGTATACACAATGGAATATTACTCAGCCATCAAAAAGGATGAATACCCACCATTTGCTTCGATGTGAATGGAACTGGAGGGTATTATGCTGAGTTAAATAAGTCAATCCAAGAAGGACAATCATCATATGGTTTCACTCATACATGGAATATAAGAAATAGTGAAAGGGATTATAAGGGAATCTTATAAGGGGAGCTGAGTGGGAAAAATTAGAGACAGAGACAAACCATGAGAGACTCCTAACTCTTGGAGACAAAAAAAAAAGGGTTGTGAAAGGGGAGTTGGGTGGGGGATGGGGTAACTGGGTGACAGGCATTGAGGAAGACACTTGATGGGATGAGCACTGGGTGTTATGCTATATCTTGGCAAATTGAATTTCAATAAAATAAATTTAAAAAAGATAATGAGTTAGGTATCAGTTTGAAAAATAAATTTTGTTTCCTGTGTAGGGATCAAATATGAGAAAAGATAATAAAATCGTTCTACAACCTAGCCTACTATCACAGCTGAAACGTCACATATCAACTAAAACAGGATTGTACCTTTAAGCACATATATATATATATATATATATATATATATATTTTTTTTTTTTTTTTTTTTTTTAACTGGAGATTGTTTACCTGTCACCAAAATTTGACACTCAAATCATTATACAAAATTTCTCTTAAGATCAAAATATCAACTACCTTTTTCCACTCAGAATATTTAGTTCATATTATCTCCTTAATTTCCCTTGAAGAGGGCAGCCTGGGTGGCTCAGTGGTTTACCACCTGCCTTCAGTCCAGGGTGTGATCCTGGAAACCCAGGATCGAGTCCCACATTGGGCTCCCTGCACAGAGCCTGCTTCTCCCTCTGACTGTGTCTCTGCCTCTCTCTCTCTCCCTGTGTCTCTCATGAATAAATAAAATAAAAAATAATAATTTCCCGTGAAGAGAACTTAATTAGATTATGCAGCAACAACAACTAATTTTGGAAACAATGAAGTTCACATTATATAATTATCTGTATATCATTAACAAAGGAGAGACATTCTGCCTAAAATTGTATAACAAAAACAATACAGAGGTATAAATAAAATATGACTGCTTTCTTGGTACCAATTTTTTTATTATATAAGTTTGGACAAACTTAGCCCATCTATTGACTTATTTCTCTATGTGTTCATTATTTTTTGTTGTTGTTGTTCTCGTTCTTTATCTACAAGGTTATTTATTTTCAATCATTAAGGTTTATCACTGATGTAATCTGAGGTATCTTGAAATGTTTCTTTTGTTACTAATGCATTTCTCTATTAGCTAATTTTTACAACAAAACAGCAGATTGAAAATATTGTTTAGTAATATTACCTCATTTTTCAGATAAGCTCATCTGAATGTTAGAGGAGTGGGGAAAAAAAGAGAGGGGTGGGTGAGGTGATAGCTAGTATATGAAATTGTATATGACATGCAACTAACCATTTACCTGGTAGTGAGCAACCTTTGGTAACTTAATATTCATAGTCATAGAAGTTGTAAATCATTGAAATACTGTGATACAAACATCTTGAGTTAGTTTACTGGGCTGCCATAGCAAGATACCACAGAATGGATGGCTTAAACAACAGCTGTGTATTTTTCTTACATTTCTGGAGGTCAGAAGTACATGATCATGGTGCCATCAGAGTTGTTTCATTCTACTTAGATTAAGGTGAGACCTTGCTCTTTGGCTTTAAGATGGCCACTTTTTTTAAACTATGCCCTCACAAGGTCTTTCCTCTGTTCAGAAGTAGAGGTAGAGAGCATGCTCTGATGTTTTTTCCTTTTGTAAGGATATCAATCCTATCAAATTAGGGCTTCACTCTTGTGACCTCATTTAATTACCTTGCGAAAGGCCTCATCTTCAACTACTGTCAGTTGAGGGTTAGGTCTTCATCATATACATTTTATTTTATTTTATTTTATTTTTTTAAGATTTTATTTATTTATTAGAGACAGGGGACGGGAGGCGGGTGGGGGGGAGAGGCAGAGACACAGGCAGAGGGAGAAGCAGGCTCCATGCAGGGAGCCTGATGTGGGACTTGATCCCCGGTCTCCAGGTTCATGCCCTGGGCTGAAGGCAGCGCTAAACTGCTGAGCCACCCGGGCTGCCCCATCATATACATTTTAAAGGAATTCAGTTCAGTCCATAACACATCCCCAACCCAATTATGTTAGATTGTAGCCAATTTGTCTGTGCTCACAGCCATGTGCTGACATGCATGAGCATCACTTCTTATTGAAGAGAAGATAGGGACCATTTCTAATTGTGCAAAACACCTTGAGAAGAGGAACTATTTATCGCCTGAACATTCATAGTACTAAATGAAGTACTAAGTCTACAGTGACACTTATAAAATGTCTGTTTAATAAATAACTTCTATGAACTAATTTTATGCTCCATATTGATCCACACTGGTCTATATCAGTCTAAATATTTATTAATTAATTTATGTTGGTGTGCTAATTGCAGTAAAGTCTCAATGTTTTCATAGCTTCATTTAACAAAGCAACTTTTTATTTCCATTTCTCTCAGTAATTATACTCAGATCTTTGCAGACACTTTGGATATTTCTCTTCCTCAAGTCTCTACAAAATATGTATTACCCGTAGAAAAGGCTATACAGGTTATTTTGGCTTTTGGCAACATGAGGCCAAAATCTTGTTAATTATAGGCTAAAAGTGTTCATGGCAAAATTTATTCTTTGAAAAGTTTCCCAAATGTCCCTTATGCTGCTAGAAGCATAAACCCATACACACACACACACACACACACACACACACACACAGAATTGGCTTTCCAGAACTTTTTGTTGTTTTATTGTTGTTATGTGTATTAGACTTGAACTTAAAAGCAATGACTTGGCACATGTATTTTATATATTTATATGGCTTTCATTTCATGTTGCAAAGTACATTGAAATATGGTCAGGATAGCACTGCTATTTACATTGCCATAGCATTCAAGTACAGAATATTGGGTGAAAGAGAAAACTAAACATATCAAAAATGATTTTGCCATCTTCTTAAAGCTAAAACTGTCCTTTCCACATTGTGTATTCTTAGCACTGTTATTGAAGATCAGTTGACCCCATACATTTATTTCTGGCTATCCCATTCCTGTTCTTTTATATTTAATATTCCCTGTATTTATCTCTGATTATTATAGTGTCATTCAATTTGAAAAAGATTAGTACAGAAAACATTTTGTTCTTTCTAATAACTTTTCTTTTGTTCTTCATATTTAAATCATTTTATGATTTCTTGAGGAAAAATAAGCATAAAGATTCATAATTGGAATTCTTGGCAAGACTTCTCTCAAGAGCACAGCTTGATCCCTATTAATAATATCCCCTCTAAAGAAAAATTGCAGATAATTCTTTGAGGTGCTAATTTCAATTCTTTTGGTTATATAGTCAGAAGTGGCACTGCTAGATCATATGGTGACTCTATTTTTAATTTTCTTTGTTTTTTTTTGTTTTTTGTTTTTTTTTTTGAGAGAGATAGAGAGAGAGAGAGAGAGAGACTGAGCAAGCAGGGCAGGGCAGAGAGGGAATCTTAATCAGGCTCCATGCCCAGGGTGAGCCTTATGTGAGACTCAAACTCATGACCCTGAAATCATGATATGAATCAACATCAAGAGTCAGATGCTTAACCAACTACACTACCCAGCCACCCCACTATTTTTAATTTTCTGAAGAACTTCCACACTGTTTTCTTTTTTTTTTTTTAATTTTTATTTATTTATGATAGTCACAGAGAGAGAGAGAGAGAGGCAGAGACACAGGCAGAGGGAGAAGCAGGCTCCATGCACCGGGAGCCCGACGTGGGATTCGATCCCGGGTCTCCAGGATCGCGCCCTGGGCCAAAGGCAGGCGCCAAACCGCTGCACCACCCAGGGATCCCCCACACTGTTTTCTATAATAGCTGTGCCAGTTTACATTCCCACCAATGGTATATAAGGATTCTCATTTCTTACCAACTCTTGTCGCTTCTTAATTGTGAGTTAATATCTCATTGCGGTCTTGATTCATATTTCCCTAGTGATTAAAGATATTGAACATCTTTTTAAATACTTATTGGCAATCTATATGTATTCTTGGAAGAAATCTACTCTTGGAAGAGTCTATTCAAGTCTCTTACCCATTTTAAAAATCAGATTGGGGTTATTTCTTTGTTTATTTTGTTTCATTTTTAGCTATTGACTTGTAGAAGTCCTTTATATATTTGGATATTGCCCCTTATATATATGGCTTACCAATATATTCTCCTAATTCATAGGTTTTTCATTTCTTTTTGTTTGTTTGTTTGTTTGTTTTTTTCATTTATTTTCTTTGCTATGCACAAGCTTTTTTGTTTGAAGTAGTCCCCCTTGTCTATATTTGTTTTTGTTGCTTGTGCTTTTGGTGTCATATCCAAGAAATTATTGCCAAGACCAATGACAAGAAACTTTTCCCCATGTTTCCTCCTAGGAGTTTTATAGTTTCAGGTCTATGTTCAAGTCTATTTTGAGTTGATTTTTATGAATTGTGTGAGATAAGGGTCCAATTCAGTTCTCTTGTGTATGGATATACAGTTTTCCCTGTACCATTTGCTGACAAAACTGTGCTTTCTCCATTGTGCATTCTTGGCACTGTTATTGAAGATCAGTTGACCCTATACATTTATTTCTAGCTATTGCATTCCTGTTCTATTCTATTCCCTGTATTTATTTTAACATCACCCAGTGGGATGGTGGCAGAGAGCCACACCACTTTGTCAGCAATAGAAACTAGAGGGCCAGCCCTGATGCCCTGTACTACTAACTAGAGATTAGAATGGAGGGGGTTGAGACCCAGTGAGGCAGACTCTCCCTCAATGAGTCAGAAATAATCTACACCAAGTATTCCAATAGTCTACATGCCTGTTTTTATGTTAGTACTATATTGTTTCAATTTCCATAGCTTTGTAATATATTTTTAAATCAGTAAGTATAATGCCTTCTGCTTTATTTTTCTTTCTGAAGATTGTTTTGACTAGTTGAGTCTTGTGGTTTATATAAATTTTAGAATTGTTTTTCCTAATTCTATGAAAAATACCATTGGAATTTTGATAGGGACTGCCTTGAATCTGTTGCTTGGTTTGGACAGTATGGACATTTTAATAATATTGTCTTCCAATCCATAAATGTGGATGGTTTTCCATTTAATTGTGTCATCTTTATTTATAAATGTTTTGTAGTTTTTAGTGTACAAGTGTTTTACCTTTTTGTTCAAGCTTATTCCAAAGCATTTTATTATTTTTGATATTATTGTAAAAGAGATTGTGTTCTTAACTTGCTTTTCTGATAGATCATTATTGGTATATAAAGATGCAACTAATGAAATTGGGATCTTAAAAAGATATTGGCATTCCCATGTTTATTGTACCATTATTCATAATAGCCATTGTATGGAATCAATCTAAATGTCCATCAGTAGATGAATGGATAAAGAAACTGTGATGTATACCTACAAAGAAATATAATTTTAGCCTTTTAAAAATAAAGAAATATTACCATATGCAATAACATAGATGAAACTGGGTAACATTATGCTAACTGAAGTAAGCCAGTCACAGTACAACTAACACACAATTCCACTTACATGTGGTATCTAAAATTGTTAAACTCATAGAAGCAGAGAGTAGAATGGAAGTTTTTAGAGGAAAGGGAGTATAATTGTCTTTCAATGATTATGAAGTTTAGCTATGCAACATGAATAACTTTTAGAGATCTGCTGTAAAATATTATACCTATCAGTAACGATATTGTATTGTACAATTAAAAATATAAGAGAGTAGATCTCACTTTAAATATTCTGACAATAAAAAAAAAATAAATATTCTGACAATAGTATAACAAAATAGAGCAAGAATCAGGAGGAAACTTGGAGAGATGATAGATATGATATATTTTATCACCTTGATTGTAATGAATGTTTCATATATATGTGTGTGTGTATGTCAAAGCTCATCAAAAATACTTTAAATATTTGCAGCTTCTTGTGTGTCTGTTATAAGTCCATTAAAAATAACATATAGGAAAATTGCTACTCAGTTCTAAATAATGGAATTTATATGCACATTTTTGGAATACAACATTGTTATGTAGAAAGCTTCTTGTTTGTTTCTTTTGTATGTTGAAACATTACTAAAATCATTCATTCGTTCAAACAGATTTAGGTTTTCTATATCTGCAGAGACAAGTTTATTTATTCCTTTCTTTTTAAAATATTTTATTGAGGTATAATTAGCATGTAACATTTTAAAAATATTTATTTATTTTAGAGAGAGGACACAAGTGGGAGGGGCAGAAGGAGAGAGAGAGAGAGAATCCCAAGCAGATTCCATGTCCAGCATGGAGCTTGAGGCAGGGCTCAATCCCAGAATCCTGAGATTTGATCTGAGTCAAAACCAAGAGTCAGGGGATCCCTGGGTGGCTCAGGGGTTTAGCGCCTGCCTTCGGCCTAGGGCATGATCCTGGAATCCCAGGATCGAGTCCCACATCGGTCTCCCTGCATGGGGCCTGCTTCTCCCTCTGCCTGTGTCTCTGCCTCTCACTCTCTCTCTGTCTCTCGTGAATGAATAAATAAAATCTAAAAAAAAAAAAAAAGTCAGATACTTACGTGATTGCACCACTCAGGTGACTGATCTATAACATTTTATTAGTTCCAGATGTCTGATGTAATGGTTTGATATTTTTGGTTAACATTTTAACTAGCCTTTCTTTTTTTTTCTGATTTGGAGGTCTTCTTAAAAATTTTATTTTATTTAAATTCAATTAATTAACATAGAGCATTATTAGTTTCAAAGGTAGAGTTCAGTGATTAATCAGTTGCGTATAACACCCAGTGCTCACGACATCAAGTGCCCTCCTTAATACTCATCACTAGGTTACCCCATCCACAATGCACTTCTCCTCCAGCAATGCTCATTTTTTTCCCC
Source organism: Canis lupus baileyi (assembly GCF_048164855.1). Taxonomy (NCBI): domain Eukaryota; kingdom Metazoa; phylum Chordata; class Mammalia; order Carnivora; family Canidae; genus Canis; species Canis lupus. Next base: position 32,980,822 of record NC_132847.1, on the reverse strand, counting down.
ATAGTTAAGAGTCTCTTATGGTTTGTCTCTCTCTCTGATTTCATCTTATTTTATTTTTCCCTCCCTTCCCCTACACTCCTGTTTCTCAAATTCCACATATGAGCGAAATAGTATGTCTTTCTTTGATTAACTTATTTAGCTTAATGCCTCTAGTTCCATCCATGTCATTGAATGTCATGATCCTCTGTTTTGCTTCTTAAATTCCATATATGAGTGAAATCATATGATTTTGGGATCTTAAAAAGATATTGGCACTCCCACGTCAGTCTCTGACTGACTTATTTTGCTTAGTATAATACCCTCTAGTTGAATCCATATCATTGCAAAAGACAAGACTTCATTTTTGACAGCTGAGTAATATTCCATTATATATATTCCATATATATTATGTTTATATATATTATATATATAAATACACACACAATGTATTTATCCTTTCATCTGTCAATGGAAATCTGGGCTCTTTCCATAGTTTAGCTATTGTGGACATCTCTGTTATGAACACTGGAGTGCAGGTGCCTCTTCAGATCATTACATTTGTATCTTTAGGGTAGATACCTAGTATTACAATTGCTGGGTCATAGGGTATCTCTATTTTAACTTTTTGAGGAACCTCCACACTGTTTTCCAGCTTGCATTCCCACCAGCAGTGTAAGAAGGTTCCCCTTTCTCTGCATCCTCCAACATTTATTGTTTCCTGACTTGTTAATTTTAGCCATTCTGACTGGTGTAAAATGGTTTTGATCTGTTTTTCCCTGGTGCTAAGTGATGTGGAACATTTTTTCATGTGTCTGTTGCCCATCTATAGGTCTTCTTTGGAGAAATGTCTGTTCATGTTTTCCGACCATTTCTTGACTGTTTTTTTGTTTTGTTTTGTGTTTTGAGTGTTGAATTTGAAAAGTTCTTTATGGATCTTAGATATTTTTGTTTTTAATTTTTATTTATTTATGATAGTCACAGAGGGAGAGAGAGAGGCACAGACACAGGCAGAGGGAGAAGCAGGCTCCATGCACCGGGAGCCCGACGTGGGATTCGATCCCGGGTCTCCAGGATCGCGCCCTGGGCCAAAGGCAGGCACTAAACCGCTGCGCCACCGAGGGATCCCTAGATCTTAGATATTAGCCCTTTATCTGATATGTCATTTGCAAGTATCTTCTCCCATTCCATAGATTGTCTTTTGATTTTTTTTTTACTGTTTTCTTTTGTGTGCAAAAGCTTTTCATCTTGATGAAGTCCCAGTAGTTCATTTTTCCTTTTGCTTCCCTTCCTTTCGGAAATGTGTCTGTCAAGAAGTTACTATGGCCAAGGTCAAGGAGGTTGCTGCCTATGAGTGAGTTCTGATGGATTCCTGTTTCACATTTAATTTTTTAATCCATTTTCAGTTTATTTTTGTGTATGGTGTAAGAAAATCATCCAGTTTCATTCTTCTACATGTGGCTGTCCAATTTTCTCAACACCCTTTATTGAAGAGATTGTCTTTTTTCTATTGGATATTCTTTCCTGCTTTGTCAAAGATTAGTTGACAATAGAGTTAAGTGTCCATTTCTGGGTTGTCTCTTCTGTTTCATTGATCTATGTGTCTGTTTTTGTGCCAGTACCACACTACCATACTGTCTTGATGATTATAGCTTTGTAATATACAAAGTCCAGAAATGTGATGATACAAGTTTTGATTTTCTTCTTCAACTTTCCTCTGACTATTTGAAGTCTTTCCCAGTTCTATAGAAATATTAGGGTTATTTATTGCAGCTCTCTGAAAAATGTTGGTGCATAACATTTCAAGAAAAACTAGCAAACCACCTTCAATAGCACATTAAAAGAATCATACAAAATTCTCAGGAATTTAACCCTGAGATGCAGGGATTGTTCAACATATGCAGATACATAATCGTGATATATCACATTAAAAGAATGAAGGATAAAAATCATATCATCTCAATAGTTGCAGGAAAAACATTTGACAATATTTAACATCCTTTCATGCAAAAAGTTAAAAAAAAAACTGTGTATAGAAAGATTCTATTTCTACCTAATAAAGACACTGGAATTTATCTTTTAAAAATATCTTGAATCTTGAAATTTTAAATATTTTTTAATTTTTAAAAAGATTTTATTGATTTATTTGAGAGAGCAAAAAAGAGAGCACAAGTGGCTGAGAGGGCAGAGAGAGGAAGAAACACATTCCCCATTGAGCAAGAAGCCCAATATGAGGTTCAGTCCCAGGACCCTGAGATCATGACCTGAGCCAAAGGCAGATGCTTAACTGACTGAGCCACCCGGGCGCCCAGAATCTTAATTTTTTTAAAATGAAATTTTCAATATAAAAGCAAGTTTAGAGGCCTTAATATTCCTCTTTTTCCACCTATTTAGTTCTGTGATAATTTCTATTTCAAAATAATGCATTATTAAATAAATAGTATTGAGGAAAATGTATAAGGGATCATAAATAATGAGTTACAGAAAGATGGTCCTGAATAGTAAGATAGTTTTGCAATCTCTACCTGCACTTTTAATTACCCCTCCATCCCAGAGATTTTCATATGTACATGTATTACATAATTCTGTGAAAAGACTCTGTAGCTATATATAATAAAAGTAGTCTCCTTAGCATATATGGCTTTTGAGCACTTGAAACATGAATAGTGTACTGATAAACAAAATTTTAAATTTGATTTTAATTGAATTAACATATTAACCATTGAGGCAGTGTGAAATATTTTTTCCATGGAACAAAACTTTGCTTTAATAGAACTATATTTCACTGTGTCCATTGTATCATACTTTAGTGTTGTGTGTTTAGGTAAATGCATCCTTCTAAAGTTGTATATAAATACATCATAGATAGTGCCAATGGCTTGTTTCAGTTAAATTACTTTTCCCACACACAGGTGTAATATTATAATGTGCTTAATTAATATGCTTGAATTCTGAATGAGTTACAGTGAAACCTATGTAAATTATAATTTGTAATTAAATTGAAATATGTATTATTTTAATTATATGATAAAATTATTTTTTAGCTTAAAAATAAGTAACTTTTTGGAAGAAAATAAATTAAAAAAAAATTGAAACAAAGGCATTGAGTGGAGCTGCAGAAACTACTATGATGACTGTAACACTATAGAAAAGATGCTGGAAGAAGGCACACATTTCATGATAAGTAAAAATGCAACATGCTGCAGTTAAGCAAAAGAATATCCTGACTTTTGTTTTAAAAATAAGGTGGGGTATATGAAGAGACATTTTCAACAATTATATAGTACACTGACAACTTTTTCCTCAAGTAGAAAGAAAAATTAAAATTTGAAATTTCCTAAAATCAGAATTCAATGTCCAAAAATTTTTTAAATTATTTTTAAAAATATCTGAGGTGCATTTTGCAAGCTGCAAAGTTGCTTAAATTATTGCCCAAAGAAGAAACAATTATTACAAGGAGAGTTGCTTAAAAAGATGAATTATTTCATGCATGGAAATTTTGTTAAAGAAATATGAGAAAAAAAGCCTCTGAAAATGTAATTTTGTAAAGTGTGACAAATCTTAATTAAGTCATAAAGCAGATTCCCATAGAATTCCAGACCTCTTTAATCATCTTAAAGATCAATTGAGTTAAAGTTTTTTAAATTGCAAATAATATTACTTAAATGGATGTGAAGTGCCATATAAAAGAAATCAATTATTTTTTAGATGCATTTTATCTCAAAATGATTCCAAATTTACAAAGAAACATTGTTAATTTGTAGTCCAACACATCACACTTGTGATACAGATATTTGTCCACCTTTTATATTGGTTGATGGGGAATTCAGCTAACTATGAAAAATTCATTTCTATCATGATAGATGCTGCTCCAATTAATGCTGTATTGGAATTTTAAAACAAAAGGCTGATAATCCCCTTTGCTTTTTTCTACTGTAGAGCACATACTGAAAAATTTTCACAGTTTTGTTAAGCACATTCTATGCTAAGTGTTATGGACATCATTATCAATGTGCATGCAGATGCATGAAACATTGTCAGTTTCTGGAGCTGCTAAACAAGACAGAAGACTATGAATTTAATGACCTTGAATGGTTCTTTTCTTGTAATCACTATTTTGAGTTACAAAAAACGTTTTTTCTAATATTTACTGTCAGATTAACTCCAGTTCTAGATTTTCTTGAAACAAAAGTGATGTGAGGCAGAATATTCAATAATCCAAGGCAGAAAAAGAAAAGAAAGAAAAAGCCCCTGTAATTTATATTTTTTCACCAATATCACACTGCTATGAGTGAGATAAAATTGAATCTCTAAAAAAAAGGAAAGTTTATTTTTGCCTTAGTTAGGCAGGCAAAATAACATGTTGAATGGAAACTCTTCACCATATAAATAAATAATATTGATTTTATATATATTTTTTACCTGTATCAACATTACAGAAACTTTAATTATAACTGATTGTATATACAAGCTGGCTACAAAACATACAAGAAAAATTTGATGAACTATATTGATATTTAAAAATTTAAACTTGCGGGCAGCCCAGGTGGCTCAGTGGTTTAGCACCGCCTTCAGCTCAGGGCCTGATCCTGGAGACCCGGGATCGAGTCCCATGTCGGGCTCTCTGTGTGGGGTCTACTTCTCCCTCTGCCTGTGTCTCTGCCTCTCTCTCTCTCTGTGTTTCTCATGAATAAATAAAATCTTAAAAAAAATAAATAAATAAAATAAAAATTTAGACATGCTTTTCATGTATGCAGTGATCCTTTGAATTCTGTGATAAAGCAAGAGTTAGTGAATTTACTTAATTTAGACAGATGTTGCATTGCTTCAAAGTTAAATCAATTTTTCCAAAAAATGTTAATATCTTTTGTCAATGTGGGTGTAAGTATTAAAGGAAAATGATTTCTATGCTCAGTTAATTTTTTTTTTATTTTTTTTTTTTATTTTTTTTTTTTTTTATGCTCAGTTAATTTATAGGAAAACACCAAAGTACTTTTGCAACAACTTGTGTGTGTGAATATATTTTTTCAACTGTAAATTTTATGAAATGTGAATACAAATCAAATATATTCAATGAAGATGCAATGTCTGAATTGTGATGTACTTTTACCGTAAAACACTTATCAGATTATTTTTTAAAGATTTTATTTATTTATTCATGAGAGATAAAGAGAGGCAGAGACACAGGCAGAGGGAGAACCAGGCTCCCCACAGACAGCAGGATGTGGGACTGGATCTGGGGTCTCCAGGCTGGGCTGAAGGTGGCGCTAAACTGCTGAGCACCCAGGCTGCCCAGATTTTGAAGAATAATTATGATGACATTAAAATATCTTGTAAATTATTGCTAGATTATATTTTGAGTTAGTACTGTATATATTTATATACATATATAAAAATACACATGTATATATATAATACATATAATACATATATATATACTGTATTGATATATGCCTAGATAAGTGTAAAGTTTATATATTATAGTATTAAATTTAATTTTATGTTTCTTTTTAAAATTTTTAATATGGATGCTATTACTATGTGACAGAAATTATATTTCTATTAGACACTCCTGTTTTTTAACTTTAATATTCTCAAAATAATCACATCTTCAAAGGGCTTCAGAACCACTACTTTGGAGAAGAATACTAAAATTATAAATCCTCGACTATGAGCATTTGATCATTATACATTGTATTCCACCCACTATAATTTCTTCAATGATGTTTCTACCAGCATGTAGAAAATGTTTATATGTAAGAGGGTGATTTAATATAGCCAAGACTGAAAGAATAGTGATATTTGAAGATTAAAGTCAACACTTACATCAACACTTAGAACCAATTTTCAACCTGAGCAAATGTCAGAGCCCAGATGTTATCTGATCCACATAGCTAATACCCTTTGGAAAATGAGCAACTGATTTCAGCACTTGAGACTACCAAGAGTACACTTCTATGCAAGAACAGCAGCCTCAGACTCTCTAGCCTCCCTCTTTGTCAGTGCACTTACTTTACAGTCAAAAGAACATAACACCCCCCCAAAAAAATCTCATTTTTGAAAAGTAGACTATAAGGGATCCCTGGGTGGCGCAGTGGTTTAGCGCCTGCCTTTGGCCCAGGGCGCAATCCTGGAGACCCGGGATCGAATCCCACGTCAGGCTCCCGGTGCATGGAGCCTGCTTCTCCCTCTGCCTGTGTCTCTGCCTCTCTCTCTCTCTCTGTGACTATCATAAATAAATAAAAATTAAAAAAAAATTTTAAAAAGTAGACTATCAAAATCACTAAACTGTGTATATGTATCACTTTCAAAATGCTGTTGCTAGAACCTCCAGTTCCAATCTAGCCAGAATTGGAGAAAATGTGTGTGTGTGTGTGTGTGTGTGTGAGAGAGAGAGAGAGAGAGAGGTAAATTTAACCATCCAAGAGATTGCCTCTAAAAAGACATCCTTAATTTATTTAAGAACTCTTTCAATTGTTCTTTCCCAATTTTACAAATACAAATAATCTAGCTATTATGAAATTTTTAGGAAACATACAGCTAGATTTAAATGTAAGTAGGTGTTAAAAACAACACAATGAAAAAGAAAATCATACCTTGAAATACTAAAGTAAGTGATGATAATAGTACATATTAATTTACTATAAGCTGCCATTTCAACACAACTATTTTATGTTTGACCTATCTGCTTTACCTTTGTTGGAATACTTTCCCTTCTTCAGCTTTTTCACACAATGATATTTTATCATAAAACATATCAGAAGCCTAAAAGACTGGAATGCCTGGGTGGCTCAGTGGTTCAGTGTCTGCCTTTGGCTCAGGGTGATCCCAGGATCGAATCCCACATTGGACTCCCTGCATGGAGCCTTCTTCTCCCTCTGCCTGTGTCTCTGCCTCTCTCCCTCTCTCTGTCTCTCATGAATAAATAAATACAATCTTAAAAAAAAAAAAAAAAAAAGATGGGCAGCCCAGGGGGCTCAATCTCTCTAGGCCACCATTATCATACAATATTAGTAAATAAATGTTGAATAAATAGTGTTTTACTTTATAAAAACAAGTAAGTAGAAGAATGTCGATTAAAATTTAAGAATTTCATAGGGTAGTAAATGACTTTATGGAGAAGATTGTTGCTATTTTATTATGTTTTTCTTCCTAGAATATTAAAGATCTATAGACTTTAGATCTTTAATCTAAAGATCTAAACTGCCCTTTGATCATTTCACTGGTTGGCCCCTGATTTGTCCTCCTAAAATATTTACCAGATGTTTTCTTCAGGGATATTTTCCTCTGAAGGGAAAAGCAAAACTAATAGTTTGACCGAAGGGATGTCTTCTTCAGTAGCAGTTTTGAAATAATGATTCATCAATTAGTTCTGCTACTGAATGTCTAATTATTTAGTTAGCAAATTAAGAAATTATATGTTAAAATATGAGTCCTACAGTATATTCACAATCTTGAAAATGCATTCTTTTCCCTCTTGAGTTACATAATACAACTTGTAATTAGAAAGACTTTCCAAAGCAATTTATCATTTTCCAATTCAAACTTAACTCCAACAGACCACCTACTGCAGAAGAACACATAAATTTAGGGAAAAAACAAAGATAATTAAATTTTTCGTTTAGGATCAAGGCATAGAGAAAATGTTAATTTAACAAGTAGTCCATATGCCAGAATTAAAGAAATAGTTTTTGTCTTCAATTGCCTCAGAACAGAAGAGTAGTGGCAATTAATTATGCAAAATGATGTCAGCAAGTGGTACATCTAAATGTGGTGATATGTGCTCTCTTCTTTTTTAACAGCAAAAAAACTAAGGCTTGAATTCTTTGGGCATGTGTAAGCTTCTCAGACAAATAATAACCTCTAGTTTTTGTATCTCCCCTTTACCTTGCTAGAGCAATTGCACTGATAATTTGTTATGGCTTTTGTTGCAAATGTATATGCATCTGAGTTGTATAAGTAGAACTGCCAAAGTCAAATCTCTCATAATTATAAAACCATGCATTTACTCACATGAAAATTGTTCAAAACTTAAAGCTTGTTAAGACCAGCATGTTTCTGAATGTTGACTTTATGAAACTGCAAAATGTTTGGAGTGTTTGTAGGTAGACATCGGTTTGAATTCCTGCTTTAACACTTTCCACCTTAAGGGCTTCTTGCACAATTCTTTTACCATTTGAATGCCTAGTGTTGAAACAATGTTCTAGGCCCAAGATGAGGCACTTTTGCCTGGTGTGCCACATCAACAAACCAAAACTTAAATAGTTTTCATGCCTCTGTAAATGTTTTACTCTACCAGAAACGCAGTCTATATAGTCAGCCAACCCCCAAAGGCCAAACCAACTCTTAGCCTTCTAAACCCCAGCCAATCAGATGTTTTCTATTTATATCTTCCCTGTTCTTGACTCTTTATTTTATAAAAGCTTTTTGCTTTCCTTTAATTTTAAGGTCTCTGAAAGGAGACTGTCCACTCATAAAGTATTAAATAAAACCCTCTTATATAACCTAAACTGTCTTCTGTAATCATTTTTTGAAATACTTTTTGGTGATGAGGATGGAATCCAAAGCTGGGTACTAATGGCCTATGAGACAACAAGATGCACAGGCAAGGCCCCCACTGAATCTTATGAGTCCATTATTCCTCTTGTTCTTCTTGATGACTGTGGATAAGTCACTCTTAGATTTGAGCTCTGCTTCCTTACATGCAGCTCTTCATTTCAAACAAATTCAAGCTCTTCTTTATACATATAAAGAGAGACAGAGAGTTTCTGAGACCTCAGAATTTTTCTGGGAATGATACAAATGAACACATACAACACATACGTGTATATAAGGAATTAAGGTTTAAGAATTCTAATTAGGGACCCCTGGGTGGCACAGTCAGTTAAGCCTCTGAGTCTTGGTTTTGGCTTAGGTTAGTGATCTCAGGCTCAAGCCCAGCATTGGACTCCATGCTCTGCCTCGAGTCTACTTGAGACTCTCTTTCTCTCTCCCACTCCCTCTCCCCCGTCACACACATGCTCTATCTCTCTATAATAAATAAATCTTAAAGAATCTTATATAGATATATAGATATATAGATATATGTATATGTGTGTATATATATACACACAATATATATATAGGAAGAATCTAATATATATATACACACACACATATATATATATATATATATATACACACACATATGTATATACACACACACACACACACACACACACACAAAACCACTAAAAATAATAAGGGAAACAGCTCTATGCAAGAAAAGTAGGATGTGTTTTTGGTAAGAAAAGGCATACGGAATGAATGGAGATGTGTTATTGGTCCAGGAAAATAGATTAATTTTGTTCTGAAGTAAAACAGCTAATCCAGAATGAGAAAGACGTGTGTGCATAGAGAATGAATGTGCTTAGGATAATATCTGAATGGGTATAAACATTGTGGAAGGTTTGTGGAAAAGAAATCTTGGGAAAGGAATTTTACGTATGGCAATGTTGGCAAAGATTGGAATTGACTAAGTTAAGTGAATTTTAATATCAAAAGTACATTGGCGCAAAGTTAGAATTAAGTTTTCTCTTTGTTAAAAGGACATTTTCTTAGATTATTGATCTTTTTTAAAGATTTTATTTATTTACTCATGAGAGACACAGAGAGGCAGAGGGAGGAAAAACAGGATCCATGCAGGAGCCCGATGTGGGATTCGATCCCAGAATTCCAGGATCACGTCCTGAGCCAAAAGCAGACGCTCAATCACTGAGCCACCAAGGCGTCCTAGATTATTGGTCTTAATAAGAAATTGCAAACAAAGTTTTTCCTTTACCTTTTAAATAATCTTCCTTATTACTTAAAAATAGGTAGAAAGCAAAGACTTTATGTCTCACCAAAATAATTTACTATCTTTCATATTGTCTTCATTAGGTCTTTGAATACTAACACTAAGAAAACCCAATTTTCTCAGTATTAAAATGATAAGGTTTTTACAACTGTGTGACTTTCTGTATTTGCCTCAAGAGTCTTTAATTATCATTTTGGTTAAAGGATTTTTTTTTTTACAAAAATCATATTTTAAGTAAGGCCTTTTAACTTCAGACTAATGTTGAGATTTCCCAGAAGGTTTCAAAGGATTTTACTCTTATCCATTAAGATGTTGAACTTATGAGGTTTATTTGATGTCTTAAATTACATGGGAAGCATTATCACATGAGAAATGATGCCATGATTTCTGAGGTTATAGTTGTATGGATGAATGTTATTAATATGTGTTGTAGAAATTCTTTATAATATTTGGAAATTTGATATGTCCTGATATAAAGTTATCATCCATAATTCCAGTCATTATTTAAAATGTTGTATATCAGAGAAATAACCAATGCAAAAAAGAATAATCCGAAGTTACTATTGGGTATACTGGGATGCTTTCTGCCTGTTGTAAACTTTACCCAGATTTCTACTACTTCAGTTTCTCTGGAACAAGCTCACTGGATAAACACTTCTGGGGAAATGGAGACACAGTATATGAATTACATAAACAGGCTGACTGACTTAGAGAACATTCTCCAACATTGGGATAATTTTTTTTTTTTTTTTTACCTATTTGATGCTAGCTGCTTGGGGTCAGGAATATTCTCCAAATCAAGGGTATTCTTTGGTGCTAATAGTTATTACCATCTCCCTAATAGCATGCTTCACTCTCTCAAAATTTTAAATACATGTGGGCAGCCATTGATTAGCCAGCATATGGTCTCTCTCTGACTGGAATGACAAAAGAGAACAGAAGAATGTAACCACTTCCAGGATAGTAGTATGACATCATCTCTTATGAATACTGCACTGATACCCAAAGAGGCAATGGTAACTGGGTCATGCTAAGCCAGATATTTTTTATATCAAAACTATTAAATTGTAAAGATAATGACCAAAATGAGGGAGCTGTTCAAATAACTTTCTCCAAGGTGGAGCCACTCTTGCCAGGGTGCACACCAATAAACTGAAACTTCAACAACTTTTATGTTCCTATAAATGTTCTCTTTGACTAGAAAAGCAGTATATTCAGTCAGCTAGTTCCCAAAAGTCAAGCCAACTTTGGGTCTTCTTAGCCCAAACAAGGTTGACTCTATGGCCCCAGACAATTATATATTTTCTATTTGTCTCTTCTTTGTTTTTTTATACTATCCAATAAAAGCTTCTTCCTTCCACACTATTTTGTAGTTCTCCACAAGGACACTGTCCATTTCATGAAGTTTAAATAAGGTTTTTCTATATCACCTCAATTGTCTTCTTTAATAGTTCTTTTAAACACTGGTAACTTCTTGGTAAATAATAGTGTCATAGGTATTATATTAGATAATGTATGTGAGGGACGCCTTAGTGGCTCAGTGGTTGAGCATCTGCCTTTGGCTCAGGTCATGAACCTAGGTTCCTGGGATGGAGTCCTGCATCAGGCTCACCACACAGAGCCTGCTTCTCCCTCTGCCTATGTCTCTGTCTCTCTCTCTCTTTGTGTGTCTCTTATATGAATATATTTTTTAAAATCTTTAAAAAAAGGATAATGTATATGAGTGCTCAACACACTGCCTGACACATATGAATAATTTATTATTAGTTTTGCTACCATTGCTATTGGCAAAATAGGAAACATGCCTAGGACTATATGAGAACCCAATAAATTTGAGAACACCATTGTGATGTAATTGTATTGCTGAAATCAAATTAACAAATAAAATGTTAATGACTAACAGATGGGAAATATTGACTATATTGTTAGAAAAAATCAAGTCAATGTAGCTACAGAGGATACTCTCCCATATCACTATAAAAATCCAGACTACTCTTAAATAACTATTTGGAAGTTAACAAAAATTTCTGTACAACATTATTAAATTTATTATGCATAAAATCTCAAAACAAAACATAAACTAATGGTAAAACAATTCTTTATATTGATATCTCAAGAAAAAAATTTATTTTTATGTCGATACAACAAAGATATCACCTTTTAAAAATATAAAACCCTCATGTGTCAATTAACATTAATTCAAAGCTTTTACATATATTTATGAATTTTACATATAGAATGCCAAGATATGCTAAAAAGATTGCATCAGCCTTCTGCAGAATTAGTGACTCTTAATTTTCATTAAAATTCATTCTTTTTTTTCATGAAAAATAAATGTTTTGTTTATATGCAATTTATCCATGTTTTCTGTTATCATCCACAGACCCACCCAATTACCCACACTTAACAGATCTAAATGAAATTAATATATATTAAAGGTAATCCTCAAGTAATTACTCTCACTGTTCTGTTCATACCTAATAACACTTTTTGATTAGTCTCATAAGGGCAGTGTGTTCCAAACATTATGTAGCTCTAATGTGATGTTATTAATTATGTTCAATATCTCCCTGTTTATGGTACAAACATCAGTACAAAGGAGAAAATAAAATAAGAATTACCAAGCCTTTTGTTTTAACAGTATTAAATTCTCTTTCATTCTGATTTTTTTTCTTTGCATTCTGTTTGCTTACACATGAATCAAAATGGTTTTCTCCAGTTTTGTTATGTTTGTTTCTTTCTGTTTAGTGGATATGAATTAGTTATTCTTTTTTAGGATATATGAGTCAGAGATTCAATTTAGACCATCTCTAATGATGGGGTTATTATTAGGCAGTATATGTCAATAAGAAAAAATTTAGAATGTCAACGACCTAAAGATGGCCAGAGATCTAGGCTTCACCCAAATGGGAGCATAGTTAATGGCTTTGAAGAGAGGAGAGGTCAGGATCAAAGGCAGTTTGGATGATTGCTCTATGAAGACCCCCTAATCACAGCAGGAATTCTTAAGTCTTCACTTTAGTGCACTACATTGTGTGATTTAACAACTCTTTCTGTGTCTATTTTTCTTTGAATATCCTTCTACTCTGTCTCTACTGATAAGTGAATGATCTTTTAGACATATCACTAATTCAAATCACAAGGGAGGATCTGCTACTACTCTTAGGATCTCTTGGCTACTCTCTTTTTCCTCTTTAGGAAGAGCTTTCATTTAAAGATGATTGTCATGGTAAACTTAAATTTTGGCTTGATTAGCTCCTGTGCTAACCTAGCCCTAAAAATGTTGTGATCTTACTTGGTTGTTAGTAATTTCTGCCTAAGATTGCTTTCAATACATGTACATAAAATCATATATATATATATATATATATATATGCATACATATACATATATATGTAAGTATAATCATGCTTGCAGCTACATATATATATATATATATATATATAGAGAGAGAGAGAGAGAGAGGAGAAAGAGAAACATTAGTAGGAAGATATTGAACAAAGATACTGAACAAAGGAAGTAGGAAGATATTGAACAAAGATATTGAAAAAAATAACATTACATCAGAGCTACATAATATTTGGAATACAATGACCCTATGATAGATATAGTTATAGCTATATATGATATTGGCCATACAATCATGGGGGCTAAGAAATCCCACAATATCTGCCCTTAACAAAATGGAGTCATAAGAAAGCCAGTTGTGTAACTCAAAGATTCCAGTCCAAGTTCATAGGCCTCAGAACCAGGAGAGCTGAGGACAGAAGACTGATGTTCCACTTCAAATAGTCAGGCAGACAGTGAATAAACCTTCCATTCCTCCACCTTCTATTCAGGCCCTCAACCTACTGGATGATGCCCATCCACACTGGAGAGGGCAATCCTCTTTGTTCAGTCTAACAACTCAATACTTATTGAAATGTTCTCACAGATACACCCAAAATTTTAACCCAATTTTTGCATATCCCATGATTCAGTCAAATTAACACACAAAATTAGCTATTAAAAATGGCCTAGAAATAGAAGGTTTTAGATGAGAACAGTGAACAAATCAACAAAGCAACCAATCTGGTAAACTAAAGGTTACATACAGCATTTAGGTGGCAGTCTAGAAAACTACAAGGAATTATGGACTTTTCCCCATGTTGGGGAAAAGGGGGATATTAGGAATTCTTTTTCTTAAAGAGTTTATTTACTTATGAGAGACACAGAGGGAAGGCAGAGGCAGCGGGAGAAGCAGGCTCTTCACAGGGAGCCTGATGTGAGACTCGATCCTGGGACTCCAGGATCATGCCCTGAGCTGAAGGCAGATGCTCAACCACTGAGCCACCCAGGCATCCCAAGATTAGGAATTTCTGAGGGCAAACAGAGAGTTTATTTGCAAGAAGCAGGTAAAAATATCTGAACAGAAAAAATGAATTTTTATACTAGGTCAAGCATTTAATTCAGATCAAATGCTGCTTTACTGTTTTCTAGGTAAGTCAAGAGGAAATGAGATTCTTGTAACAGCTAAGGCAATAATTAAGCTATCACAGGGTTTTGGCACTATCACACAATAAAAAAAATCCATACCTCTTTATTTTTATTTTTTTTTAATTTTATTTATTTATGATAGTCACAGAGAGAGAGAGAGAGAGAGATAGAGAGAGGCAGAGACACAGGCAGAGGAAGAAGCAGGCTCCATGCAGGGAGCCCCATGTGGGATTCGATTCCGGGTCTCCAGGATCGTGCCCTGGGCCAAAGGCAGGCGCTAAACCGCTGCGCCACCCAGGGACCTCCCATACCACTTTATTTTATTTTATTTTGTTTTGTTTTATTTTATTTTATTTTATTTTATTTTATTTTATTTTATTTTATTTTATTAAGATTTATTTATTTATTTATGATAGACATAGAGAGAGAGAGAGAAGAGAGAGAGAAAGAGAGAGAGAGAGAGAGGCAGAGACACAGGAGGAGGGAGAAGCAGGCTCCATGCCGGGAGCCCGATGTGGGACTCGATCCCGGGACTCCAGGATCCCGCCCTGGGCCAAAGGCAGGCGCTAAACCGCTGAGCCGCCCAGGGTTCCCTCCCCCCCGCCCCTCCCCCGCCTTTTTTTTTTTAAAAGATCCATACCACTTTAAATAAGACTTCAGTTTGTTGTTTCTCTGTTGAGAGACACTTTTGAGGTCACTCTCTGTTATGTGACTTTTATAGTAGTATATGATCAGGTAAATTTGTTGGACAAGGGTATCTGAGCAGTTCAAACTAATCCTTAACAATAATCATCATGAGTAACCTTGAAAAACAACCCAAATACCTGAGTCCTTGCTGCAAAAAGAACACTAGGAAAGATAATGTAGATGGTTTAGCCAAACTTAGAAAATGGCAAACTATGGCTTATAGGTTAAGCCTAGGCCTTCTTTTTCTTTCTTTTTTTTTTAATAGATTTTATTAAACACAGACACATTTATTCATTTATGTATTACCTATGATTTCTTTGTTTTTTTCTTTCTTCCTTCCTTCCTTCCTCCCTTCCTTCCTTCCTTCATTTCCTTTCCTTTTCTTTTTCTTTTTTCTTTTCTTTCTTTTTTCTTTTCTTTTCTTTTCTTTCTTTTCTTTTCTTCTTTTTTCCTTTCCTTTCTTTTCTTTTCTTTTCTTTTCTTTTCTTTTCTTTTCTTTTCTTTTCTTTTCTTTTTTTCTTTTTTTCTTTTCTTTCTTTTCTTTTCTTTTCTTTTCTTTCTTTTCTTTTTCTTTCTTTCTTTCTTTCTTCTTTCTTTCTTTCTTTCTTTCTTTCTTTCTTTCTTTCTTTCTTTCATTTATTTTACTATAATGATCGGATTGAAGTCACAATAGTGACAATAGCCTGAAATGATTAAAACACCTACTATCTGGCTTTATATAGAAAATGTTTGTTGACCAGGGCCTAATCTATCAATGTGCAAAAATATTTTTTAAATACCAACTTGTTTCCTATACTTTGAAAAAAGGAGATCAGTGTTCTAGTTGGTGATGGTGTTTGGAGGTACTAATCCTAACTATAAAGTATTATGTTCACCACAGAAGAGCAAAATGTATGCCTGGTGAGAAAGAGATTGAGAGGGAGGGAGGAAAGGAGTGGAGGTGAGAAGAGGGGAGAAATTGGAGGGAAGGTAAAAGGAAGGAAGAGGAGGAAAGGGGAATAAAAGGAGAGGTAACTAAGCATATTAAGGAGCAGACACAAACAAAGACATTAGAATCTGGATCTGAGGTCCGTAGTTCCATTTATTACTGATGGCCAGCTTTTGTTTTATCTTTTTTGTTCTGTAAGACATGCCATTACCCTCATAGTAAGTTTCTCGTTTTATGAATTAGTCAGATCTTGCTTTATATGCAACTGAATAATTCCCAATCAGTTCAGGGATGACAGCTTACCTGATGTCCCAATGTGGGAGCAGCACATCTAGCAATAGACCTTTAGCCCATTATGGAGGCATATTCCATATTCTCACTGTCAAAAAACATCAAGAAAATTTTCAAGAAGACCCAAAGGCACACTCAGTAGTGCTGTTGAAAACAGGCCCCTCTAAGAATGGAACATAATGGAATAAGAAAGCAGTGGACTGCAACTTCTCTTTATTGTAATTTATGTCAGACTGATAAAACTGTTTATCATTCCTCCACTTCTCTCCCCTATTTTTCTGCTATTGGGATTTTTATTGAAATTGATCAAAGGACTATATAAGTAAAATTTTGATACTGTACGTTCATTTATGTTTGCTATCACATTTCTGTTTCTATTAGAAATAACAATGTCTGAATTAGTAGATTAAAAGTAAGAGTTCGCTAACTACCACCTTAAATGTGTAGGACGATTTTATTATATATACTTTTGCACATATTTATAGACATCCTTTTAGTTTGTTAAAATATTTGGCAATCCAAAAACTCGCACTTAAATAGGCTCTTTTGTATCCTAAAAGCATTACCATCCCATACTCAAAATAATACAGCTGGTTAAATGAAAGTGAAACTGGCTCCTTGAGGTTATTCCATTTTATATAAAACAGTAATAGGTATTTAGCTGGGCTAATATAATAGTTTCTGTAGAAACTAATTAAAACCTAAGCAAAGAAAAATATTGGCTTTACTGCAACTCTTAAGTTCAACTAAAAAAAAAAGCAAAATGAGTGCTTACTATATGGCAAACACTACACAAGTCATTGAAAAAAAATAAGGAAAGAAAACAAACTTGTCTTCCTGCAGCACATAATAGTTTAGGAGAAGAATCAGGCCACTAATCATTTAAATGTCATATATAATCTTGAATCAATGATAAGAACAAAGTATTATAGGAATAAAAGGGGCACCTGAGTGGCTCAGTTGGTTAAGCGTCTCTCTACAGCTCAGGTCATGATCCCAGGGTCCTGGGATTTAGCCCCACATTGGGCTTAGTGGGGAGCCTGCTCCTCCCTCCCACTTGTGCTCTCTCTTGCTATATCTCTCAAATATATAAATAAATAGCTTTTTTTAAAAAAGGAATGAAAGTAAATTTTAACACTTTATCTGCTGAAACCTGAATATCCTAGAAATTGTGCCTATCCCCTTTTATCTTTTGCTTTTTAAATAATATTCACCATAGTGCTACGTGTTTATATGAAAAGAAAATCACGTGATATAGGTTCTCCCAATACTTCAATGAAGCAACAATTTTTCAAAACTTTGGAGAAAAAGAATTTTTAAGCCCTAAAATATGCACTGTATTTTATATTCCACAAAATGTTTAAAAGAATGGTTGCATCATATATGAATATTTTTTTAAAAAACTGGAAAGAGTGACTATATTGAGAAAATCATGTCTTTTGAATTTGAAAACCATGTATTAAATGTTCACAATTAAGCCCCATTATTTACTTTCTTCCATGTTTATAATTTATTTGTAAATCACAAATATGTAAAAATATTTCAAAACACACACAAGAATAGAATTTTAAAATGAATGAAAATGTGATAAAATATTTTAAATAATTCTGTATCTTTTTTTAAACTTTTAATTTTAGTTAATATGCAGTCTTATATTAAGTTTCAGGTGTACAATATAGTGATTCAACAATTCCATACATCACCTGGTACTCATTACAACAAGGGCACTCCCTAATCCCCATCACCTATTTGACCCATTCCTCCACTTCTCTCCCCTCTGGTAACCATCAGTTTGTTTCCTACCTACAATTAAGAGTCTATTTCTTAGTTTGTCTCTGTCTTTCTCTTTTTTCCCTTTGCTCGTTTGTTTTGTTTCTTAAACAAAGTCTGAAATAAGTCTGACTGACTTACTTCACTTAGTATTATAATCTCTAGTTCAATCCATGTCATCAGAAATGGCAAGATTTCATTCCTTTCTATGCCACATCTTCATCAATTATTGGACACTAGGACTGCTTCTATAGCTTGAATATTGTAATAATGCTGCTATAAACATCTGGGTGCATGTGTCCCTTCAAATCAGTATTTTTGTATACTTTGGACAACTACTCAGTACTGTGATTACTGGTTCATAGGGAACCTCTATTTCTAACTTTTTGAGGAAACTCCATACAGTTTTCCACTATGGCTGCACCATTGTTCATTCTCACCAATGCAAGAGGGTTCCTTTTTCTTCACATCCTCACCAACACCTGTTGTTTCTTGTGTTGTTGATTTTAGCCATTTTGACAGGGGTGAGGAGATATCTCATTGGAGTTTTGATTAGCATTTCCCTGCTAGTAAGTTCATGTGTCTGTTGGTAATCTGGATGTCTTCTTTGGAGAAATGTCTGTTCATGTCTTCTGCCCACTTTTAATTGGATTATTTGTTTTTGGGAGTTGAGATGTGTAGGCACTAACCCTTTATCAGATATGTCATTTTCAAATATCTTCTTCCATTCTATAGATTGCCATTTAGTTTTATTGATTATTTTCTTCATTGTGCAAAAGCTTTTTATTTTGCTGTAGTCCCAATAGTTTATTTTTGCTCTTGTTTCTCTTGCCTCAGGAAACATATCTAGAAAAAAGTTGATATCAAAAAGATTACTACCTGTGTTATCTTCTGAGATTTTTATGGTTTTAGTCTCATATTTTAATTTTTAAGCCATTTTGAATTTATTTTTGTGTATAAGAAAGTGGTCCATTTTCTTTCTTTTGGATTTTTCTGTCTAGATTTCTTTTTTCTTTTTCTTTTTTTTTCTGTCTAGATTTCTCAACATCATTTGCTGAAGAGACTGTCCTTTTCCCACTGGATATTTTTTGCTGCTTTGTTGAACATTACTTAACCATATAGTGGTGGGTTTATTTCTGGGTTTTTTTATTTCCATTGATCTATGTGTTTATCTTTGTGCTAGTACCATACTATTTTGTTTTTGTTTAATTCCAATTAGTTAGCATACAATGTAATATTCATTTTGAGTGTACGGTCCAGAGAGTCAACACTTCTATACATCACCCAGTGCTCATCACAAAATTGCACTCCTTAATCCTCATCACCTAGTTAACCTATCCCCACCACACACTGTCCCTCTGTAACCATCAGTTTGTTCTTTATAGTTAATAATATATTTTTTATTTGTCTCTCTCTCTCTCTTTTTCTTTTGCTCATTTGTTTTGTTTCTTAAGTTCTACGTATTAGTGAAATCATATGGTATTTGTCTTTCTCCAACTGACTTATTTTGTTTAGCATAATTCTCTGTAGTGCCAGCCAAAATATTTACTTTTTTAATTTGCAAAATTTTTGTGTAGGTTATTTCTCTTGACCTTCAGTTAAATAGTCTATTTAATTCTTATGTCCTTTTTAATACTTATTGTGGAAGACAAAATAATGGACTCCCAAAGATGTTCATGCCCTGATCCTTAAAATCTATGAATATATTACATTAAATGGGAAAAGGTAGTTTAGTGATTTAGATCAAGGGACTTGGAATAGGAAATAGGGAAATTATTCCAGAATATCTGGGTGCAGTTAATTTAACAAAATTAGTGGCTAAAAAGGAAGGAGACAGAAGAATAGATCAGACATATGAGCCTTAAGAAGGACTCAACCCACCAGTACTGGCTTTGAAAATGAAGGGAAGATCTCATGAGCCAAGAAGTGAAGATGGCCTCTAGAAACTGATAATGGCCATCCACTGCTAATCATTGAGAAAACAGGGCCTCAAGGAAGTCAATAGTCACCTAGATCCAAAAAGGGATACAGTTTTACTGACCCTTTAATTTTATCTTAGAGAAAACTAGGATTATTGTTAAATGAATTGTACATTTCTTAAGCAGTACAGTTATGTGTTCTTGACAAAGAATAAAACATGTTTCATGTCCACTATACTTTTTTTTTTTTTTAGTCAAAACTAAGCTTTGGGGTAGAATTAAACACTATTTCTGCATTACATAATCTTATTCTTAAATGATTTTTCTCCCAGAGGAAAGCATTTTACATTCAGTCTGACAGTAAAAACAGTCTAAATTAATAATAAGATAATCTGACACATTTAAAAAGAACATTTCGCTTGGTAGATGTTTTGGCTACCCAGAAAGTCACAACCCAATGTTAGTAACATGGAAGCAGACAGTGCTTTTGATTACACTCAAATTACACATTAAATAGGCAGATGTTTTCCATATCTCACATATCACTCTCTGTTTTTTTTTCCTTCTATTGTTTTATCCATCATGTAATCTATTTGCATCTTAAATCCCTCTGATTATCATCACTAAAAGTTTATATGAGCTGTGTGTTAGGGTCTGATGAGGATAACTAGATTAGTAATTCCTAGCAATGACTCTCATAGAGCTAATGGATTTATGAGGGATGTGAAACATATGCACAAATAATTCTAACACATAGCAGAATGTAGCAAGTGTTATAATTTGCAAAAGTAAATGTCATGGGTGTTTAGAAAAGTAGAGCTCAATTTCAATGGAGGGATATAAGACTTTGGCTGGAATTCAAGTTAGGCCTTAAAATTATGGTGGTTTCTGATGTTGACAAAGATAAGAGGTTCATCGAGGTAAAGGTTATTTGCATATGCAAAATTGCAGGAAAGAAAAAGGAAATGGCATACTTTTAGATTCCAGAAAGTTATCCATTTTGATAGGATTTTAAGACATGAAGGAGACAAAAGGAAAGTTAAATTTAAATGGAATTTTTGACCTAATATAGAAATTAGCCAAGTTGTTTTTTTTTTAATGTCCAGAGAGCAAATATTTTATATTTTAAAGGTCAAACAATCTCTATCACAAATCCCGAACATTACCATTTTAGCAAAAAAGAAGCCATTGATTAAAATATAACCAACTGGGCATAGATGCATTCCAATAAAATTTAAGGCATAAAAGCAGGCAATGGCTAAATCTTGCCCATTTGGCATAGTTTGATGACCTCTGGCTAGTTCATAAAAGGGACTTACATGCCATTATAAAATGTTTGATGTATATACAAGAAGATATCCACAAAGTCTGGGTAAGGGTGTTGGATGGCACACTTGACTAAGTGTAAGAGAAGAAAGGAAGCATTTTCTTTCATAACCCATGAGACAAAGATTCTCTCCTTGACCAACTCTAATAGGACTCTTCTAAGCACTTCTTCAAGTAGACCTTGCTTGTTGGACTTCTGTGTTCATCTTGCACTGTGCAGTTTTAGCAAGAATCCTACAAAGTCACTTTAGCGAGAATTCCTCATCTTCAATATCTATCATTCTCTATATCTAATGGGTTCTTTAATTCTCTACCACTCCTGGTAATGTTTAATTACCTTGGCCTGTCTTCAGAAAGAATCCAGTGAGGTGAATTTAGCCAAAATCCACTGTTAACTAGATATTTCCTCATAAAGATGTTCTAGTTACTGATTCCCATCCTGCCCTTTGGCTACAAATTCTTACTTTTCCTTGTATTCAGAATTGAACCCAATCGCTTTCCCCACTGCAAAACCTCATTGCCCTTCTTGCCTAGAAAAAAGTCTGCCTTATTGTTCTTTAATAAGTGAATACTTAATTTTAAAAATATTAGTTATAAAGTTTAAATGGTTAAGTTTTATCTATATAGTTGCAATATAGTCACTTAAATGATAGAATCAATCAAAATAATGTGACACCTGTTACACTAGCTATTAATCCAAAACCAATTGGTTTTTATTTCTTTTTTTTTTTTTTTTTTTTTTTTTTTATGATAGGCACACAGTGAGAGAGAGAGAGAGGCAGAGACACAGGCAGAGGGAGAAGCAGGCTCCATGCACCGGGAGCCTGACGTGGGATTCGATCCTGGGTCTCCAGGATCGCGCCCTGGGCCAAAGGCAGGCGCCAAACCGCTGTGCCACCCAGGGATCCCTGGTTTTTATTTCTATAGAAATCATCTAACACGACTTCATTGAATTTTCAAACTGAAATGGAATATCAGAACAATCCTTAAATATTTTGTAGTACTTTCTAGAAAGGGAGAGTTTATTTTATAACAGTGACTTCTTTGTGGCTTGTGTCAGGCTCTTCAAAAAGCCAGAATCATTGTATATTGAAAAAAATGAGTGTTCTTTCCTCTAAAATGATGTATTAGTTAAAGCCATGCAAATAATTGCTAACACGTGTTTTAAGCAAAATATTTTACTTGTTGATTTAGAGCATACATATCCAAAATCGGACTCTGTTTTAAGAACAGCTTTCAAATATGTGCATTTATGTTTATGTTCTTGCTAATAACAGGTTTCAAATATCTATAGTAAACTCTGGAAGTTTTAGATGTCTGTGGAAGTGGGGATGTTTTTAACGTAAATCCATAAAGCAGTGATTAAAATATGTGAGAATCTTTAATCTTTTGGAAGCTATGACATGCCAATCAGCTTCGGTGTGACAGATACTTTGAAGGAAACCTATGTAGAGAAGCCCTTTTTAAATGACTGTGTAGGAGGTAAGAAAGTGGGAAGCCTTATGTTTTACCTTTTTAAGGTAGAAAATCATTTCTTCCTAACAAGTATGATATATTAATATAGTACACTATGTTACCTGTTCATATATGTATGGGAAAATTAAGGCTGATCCATAAATATATGCATTTTCTTTTTCTCATTATATATGATTTCAAAGATTTTTTCCCTGACATATCCAGTCATTGGATATTAGAACAAGAAGTCTGGTGCTTTAAAACATGGAAACTGAATTTCAGTGAAGTTAAATGACTTAAATATATCAGGTAAAAAAAGATTTAAGTTATCTTGACTCCAAATCAAGTGCTCTATTTGAGAGAATTAATTTTCTTCATTATTCAGAGAGTCTTTAGCAGACATATCCAATAAAACCAGCATCCTTTCTTTCTGTTTTTAAACTTAACAATATAACATTTAAAACACATGTTTGAGAGAGGGCTATTAACCCTCAAACATGCTTTATATAATAATAATATCAAGGCTCTGTTTTGCTTAGCAGTAATCTGATTCTCTAGCTGTGATAAACTGCTCTGCCTTTGGCCTTCTAGTTTAGCCATTTAGGAATTGGATTATTGTCTCATAAAACAGAGAGGCAATGATATCACTGCTTAATTATAATCATTATTAAAAGTTCTGAATCATGTTATTATCAGGAAAAGGGCAACTGATGGTACTTGAATGAATGACTCACAAAGAACATTTCAATTTATTTTGTGTAAGGAAAAATAAAAACACATTTGGAGTGCAATATGCAAAGTGGAAGACAGAGCATGCACTGGTTAAGAGCCTGAGATTTTGAAGCAGAAATATTTGAATCTGTACCACAGCATTTGCTAACTATGTGACTTAGATATTTCATCAGTAAAATATATTTCATCAGTAAAATATGAGCAAAGCATTATGTCTACTAATATTCTATAATTCCCATGATAGTGAAATAAGATTGTGTGTATTTCATATTTAACATAGTACCTGACATCTAATAAGCACCCAATAAATTGTAACAATTTATTTATTTTATTTTATTTTTTTAAGATTTTATTTGTTCATGAGAGACAGAGAGAGAGAGAGAGAGAGAGAAGCAGAGACATAGGCAGAGGGAGAAGCAGGCTCCATTCAGGGAGCCCAATGTAAGACTTGATTCTGGGTCTCCAGGATCATGCCCTGGGCCAAAGGCAAACGGTCAACCGCTGAGCTACCCAGACACCCCTAAATTGTAACAATTTAAAATAACATTCACAATAATTATGATGGTATCTTAGTTATTTCAAAATGTTTTTAAATCTGCTGCAAAATTCAATATCGCTCCAGTCCCAGTCATGCCCCACACCATATAAATACAAAACATGTTAGGTTTGGTATAATATTATGTAATGCTCTGTATTTCAAGCTGACAGACACAGAACTTTTGCACAAAGTTCTGAGCTAGTTTCTAGTGATTACAACAAATTCATTCATTCAATAAATATTTAGGAAATGTTTATTTAGTGTCAGGCAAGATGTTAGGGGAAACTGAACTCAGTCCCTAACTTCAGTAAGTCATGAAAGCGTGCTTAGTGCTGTGGTAAGAATAAGACTTACAAGAGAGGTCTAAAATATCAATGACATTAAAATAGGGAAAAGCACAGGAGTAATTTACCATAAATCAATTGTTAGAGTTAGAAGAGAACTATTGCTGGGACATCAATGCCAGAGAAATTCTAACTGGAGGAGTCAGACACAGTGACTCTGAGCTAGCACTTTAAAGTAAGGGTAAAGAATGAGGGAAGAGCATTTCAGATTGATTAGTAATGAACAAATATGAAGAATTACAAAACACTGTAAGTTTATAGAGTAGTGTTATGTAAATTCAGGGCAAGCAGAATTTGTAAATGTCAAATTAAGAGATAATGTAAATTATAAATAGATAAAAGCCAAGTGAAATGGGATATGTATTAAGTATTACAGAAATGAGAAATAGAAAACCAAGGATTAACAATAAACATGTTGAAGAGAACCCTACAGGAGTGAGAAATTGATTGTATCAGATGCATATGAAAGAGAGGAATGTCAACATATACCTGTGTTCCACATCCATGTTGCAGTAAAGAGAATAATACAGCACCATTAATCGAACTATGAAAGGGGAAAGATGTTATGAGAAGATGACACATTTAATTCAGAAATGTTGAACATCAGATGCCAACACGGTATCCAAGAAGACATGAGCAAGGAGTATAGAATAAAGACATAGATATTATGCCTTCCATGTTATAACTAAACTAAATGATATGAGATGTTGTAAGTGTTGAGATAAATACAAAGAAGACACAAACTAGAAAATATCCTGCTGCTGATAGGGGGAAAAGAACACAGAAGTCAGAGAACTAATCAGAGAACCAGGATAGCATAAAGTCTCAAAGATGTAAGATAAAAGTCCAAGAAGAGAAAAAATAAGTATTAGATGTCACATTAAGTTCTAGTGAAATGGGAAGTGAAAAAAATACCTGACGATTAGGGAGTCACCAGTGATTTCTAGATAAGGAATTCAAGCCAAGTGATAAGAAAAAAAACATTTCAAGGGCTAATAGGTGAATGAAGGGTAAGGGAGAAATGATAAAGTCTTATTTTCAGAAATACAATAGTTCAAGGTAATAAAAGTGTGTTTTGTTCTGTTTTATTTTGAAGTATTAAGGAAATCTCCAGCCAAGAGGAGACTGCAATTGTAAGAGAAAGCAGTAATAATTGATAGAATGAATTCATAGAGGAGGTAGGAAGGGTTCAATTATAAAAATATTCTACAAGCATTCATTGGATAGCTAGTCTGTTTCAGAGATTGTGCTAGATGCTGAAATATGTAAATCTATGCTGAATATTCAATCTGTAGAAAAAGAAAAGCAATAATGATAGTACATTATGATGTATGATAATGCAAAACATATATGTGTGTATCTATATCTATAGATACTCTCTCTACACACACACACTATATATATATATATATAGTGTGTGTGTGTGCATATATGTGTGTGTGTATATATATATACACATAATATATATACACACACACTATATATATATAATATATATATATATATATTATATATATATAATGAACACCCAAAAGAAATTCTCTCTATGTCTTCCTGCAGTACAGGAGAGACTTGGTAAGGAAACTTTACAGATGAGGCCATAATTGACCTAAATTAGAAAGGATAAATAAATAGATAGTCATGACTTAGAGGCAAGAGTGGAGATGTCTAAGTAGTAGGAAGAGCTTCACAGTATTTCAAGTGTTAATGAAGAAGATAATTTGAGATGTTCTGAATTTCTCAATATTAGGAGAGATTTTGGTAAATTAAGCAGATACTATCAAGTAGTTTTTACAGATTTTTTGACGTATAATTGACAAAATAGTAATTATTTAAAGAATACAATGTGATTATGTGATACATATACATTGTGAAAGGATTCACACAATGAAGTGAATTGACATTACAGTTACCTTTTATTTTATTTTTGATGAAAATGCTTAAAGATATCTCAATAGATTTCAAGTATACAGTGCTTGAAATATTTTCAACTATAGTTGACTAAAATATTATCAACTATATATCAAATATTATCAAATATTATCAACTATAGTCATTATGCTGTACATTAGATTGTTACATCTTATTTATCTTATAAATGAAAGTTTGTACCCTTCTATCAACCTCTCCCCATTTCTTCCACCCACCACAGCCCCTGGCAATTGCCATTCTATTCTGTGCTATGTGTTTGACTTTTTTTTAATTCTATATATCAGTGATACACCATGCAGTAATTGTCTTTTTCTATCTAATGTCCTCCAGGTTCATCCATCTCATCACAAATGGCCAAATTTCCTTATTTTCTTTTTTTTTTTTTTTAAAGATTTTATTTATTTATTCATGGGAGACAGAGAGAGAGAGAGAGAGAGGCAGAGACACAGGCAGAGGGAGAAGCAGGCTCCATGCAGGGAGCCCGACGCGGGACTCGATCCTGGGTCTCCAGGATCACACCCTGGGCCGAAGGCGGTGCTAAACCACTGAGCCACCTGGGCTTCCCCAAATTTCCTTATTTTCTAAGGCTGAATAATATTCACATATTATTCACATAAATAGTCATATATATTCAATGCTCATATTAATATATTCAGTATTCATATATAATATATAATATATATCATATTATCTCTAGTCAATCATCTGTTAACATATACTTAGGTTGTTTTTACATGTTAGCTATTGTGAATAATACTTCAAATAACATATGTGTACAGATATCTCTTTGAGATAGTGATTTTATTTCTGTTGGATATATACCCAGAAGTAGAACTGCTAGAGCATATGGTAGTTCTATTTTTAATTTAATGTTTTTTTTTTCATAGTGGCTATACCAGTTGACATTACACCAACAATATTAACACTTACAATCCCTGAACATGGCATATCTGTCAATTGATATGTCTTCAATTTCTTTCATCAGTGTTTTAAAGATTTCAGTGTATGTATTTCACCTTCTTGGTTAAATTGCTTCCTGATTATTTTATGTTTTTTGATGCTGTTGCCGATGGAATTGTTTTCTAAATCTCTTTCCAATTGTTAGTTATAGAAACATGGTTGGCTTTATATTTATTCAGAGTTTGTATCGTTAAAGTTTGTATATTGTCAAATGATATTTCTGCATCTGTTAAGATGATCATGTGATTTTTATCTTTGATTTTTGATGGATTGATTCGCATATGTTGAACCATCCTTGCATCCCAAGGATGAATCCCACTAGACTATGTGTATGATCCTTTTAATGTGATGTTCACTTCAGTTTGCTAACATATTGTTGAAAATGTTTGTATCTAGGTTTTTCAAAGGTTTTGGCTCATAATGTTCTTTGCTTGTA
The DNA here is from genome assembly GCF_048164855.1 of Canis lupus baileyi. Classification (NCBI taxonomy): domain Eukaryota; kingdom Metazoa; phylum Chordata; class Mammalia; order Carnivora; family Canidae; genus Canis; species Canis lupus. The sequence continues at coordinate 32,953,217 of NC_132847.1, read as the reverse complement.
GTTTCCTTGTCTAGTTTTGGCATCAGGGCAATGCTGACACAGTAAAATTAGTTTTGGTGTTTCTTCTTCAATTTTTTGGAAGAGCTTGAGAAGGATTGGGACAAATTCTTCTTCAATGCTTGGTAGAATTCACTAGTAAATTCATTAATTACTGAAATTTTCTTTGTTGGGAGGTTTGAGATTACTGATTGAATCTCCATACTCAAATTGGTCCGTTCAGAGATTCTATTTCTTCATGATTCAATGGTAAGTCATATGTTTCTAGGAACTTATCCAGTATTTGTAGGTTATCCAAACTGTTGTATACTTATTTATAGTAGTTTCTTATGATCCCCAGTATTTCTCTGTTATCAGTTGAAATGTCTCATTTCATTTGTGATTTTATTTGAGTCTTCTGTCCTTTAACATCAGTCTAGCTGAAGATTTGTTAATATTGTCGCTCATTAAAAAAAAAGTTATTTTCATTGATCTATCATCTTTTAATTCTCTATTTCCTCTCTGATTTTTTTTTAAATTTCCTGCCTTTTACTAACTTTGGATTTCATTTGTTCTTCTTCTCCAATTCCTTGAGGTAAGAGGTAAAATTGCTTATTTGAGGTCTTTTTTCCCCCTAAATAGGTATTTATTGCTATGAACTTCCTTGTTGGAACTGCTTTGCTGTTCTATAACTTTTAATATGTTGTGTTTCCATTTTTGTTTGTTTCAAGTTATATTTTTATTTCCCCTTTTGTTCCCTTTTAAATATATTAAGACTTGTGTAAGACTAGTACAATCTGGGTGTGAAATATGTCATGATGAAGTGGCCAATGCTTCCTCATTTCATTATCAGAACCACTGCCTTTGTCTATAAGAGAAAGACCAGCTGCATTTCCTTGCTAACTAAGCATGTCAGGCAGTGTGGTGTCATTTCATTACCTTATGCATTCAATTAAAATAGCATATTTTTTTAAAAAGAAGAGAAAATCTTTTTGGAGGGAAACAGAAATAGATGTCTAGCAAAGTTCTAACATAGGGCTTTAGTTCTTTAAAATATTAGTTAATAGATGTGTAACTTTTGATTATATATCACTTGTATTTAATCACAAAATTCATCTCGGGGCCTGGTTCTAAGGCATGACCAGGGAATACTTTCTTTAATACTGAGTGATTACTCACTAATTCTGGCAACATTTTCTCTGATTTTTTTCACAATCCATCAGAGTCTATTTCAAAATGTCTTATTTCTTCATTCTATCAACTATCATCTAACGTTTACCTATTTTTGCTATTTTATTCTGTAGATACTAAATATAAATTATTTTCTGTTTGGACTCCAAACAATCGCTTAAGTTTATTGGAGATTGGTGAGTTAAGCATTTGTTTAGAAGCAATTCTATGAAGTACTTCAGCTAAAAAAAAGAAAAAAAAGTCTTTAGGTAGGGGGAAAATTTTGTTGATAAATGATTCTGCATGTTGAAAATATTTGCTGTATAAAATCATGGAGTGCTTGGGTGGCTCAGTCAGTTAAGCATCTGACTCTTGATTTTGGCTCAGGTCATGATCTCAGGGTCACGAGATCAAGCCCCATGTCCAGCACTGTGCTAGTTTGGAGTCTGCTCAGGGTTTTCTCTCTCTCTTTCTGTCTCTCTCTCTCCCTTTCCCTCTGCCCCTTTCCTACTCATTCCCTCCCATGAATGCTCTCTCTCAAAAAACAAACAAACAAACAAACAAACAAACACCACAGAAATCCTTTCTCACACAATGTGCTTTTTAAATATGTATTTTTCCCATTGTGTTTGTGTGTCGTGTATGTGTGATTGTAATTGTGTCTCTGTCTAAACTAACACACGTAAATGTGTGTGTGTGTATGTATGAACAAAGCAATTCAATTTTTTGTTTGTTTTTCCCCTAATTGAAAATAAGGAATTCTTGATTTTGTAAGCATCCAAATGGTTTTCTTTGCTCCAAGACATAAAAAACGTAATGTGAGCTAAGGGTTTACTTTAGAATAAAACCCACAGTATTAAACCAGTAATGAACCAGTTCAGCTAATTATAAACACCTGAAAGAGTTTTAAAAATCCTGTAAGATGGGATCCCTGGGTGGCGCAGCGGTTTAGTGCCTGCTTTTGGCCCAGGGCGTGATCCTGGAGACCAGGGATCAAATCCCACGTTGGGCTCCTGGTGCATGGAGCCTGCTTCTCCCTCTGCCTGTGTCTCTGCCTCTCTCTCTCTCTCTCCCTGTGACTATCATAAATAAATAAAAATTAAATAAATAAATAAATAAATAATAAATAAATAAATAAATAATAAAAATCCTGTAAGAATACATTTTACAAACCCAAAGTAACATGCAGAAAACAACCTGTGAAATTCATATGAAAATATTAAATTTTCTATTATCTAGTTGAGTCTCTTAATTTTGAAGTAAATATTCAGAATTTTTTTAAAAAATTTATATTTTAGCAAATAATTTCCAGAAATTCTATGTAATTGTTGATCAAGAAGACCCACTTTTTTTTTTTCTGCAAAAAGCCTCATCTCTGGGTTTCACTTTGAGTGAATAGACAATGGCATTAATTGTATAAGATTTATACTTAGAAACTTTCTCCAGAGGATGATCCCATTTGGGCTCATTGAAGTCACTTGTATCTATGAACTCATGAACATGCTCACTTGTGTAAGAGTTCCTTCCTCAGTCCTAGCATAATTCATCTCTGACAAATTACTATGAAATAGGTTACTGAGTTATCAAATCTTCCAACACAGTTTTCTAATTAGTCTAATGTGGTTCTGATGTTAATTTTTGAAATCTAACTAAAGAGGACTTTTTAAATCTTTGGTTCTAGCAAGATAATTTTCTTCCTAACTCTAAGAAATACCTCTACCTTGTCCTCTGACTACTCTTATATTGTTTTTTTCCATAATAGTTCCTTCCTTTTCCCACATAGTCCATTGACTACATTTCTGTGCCTCTAGGTACTGTTTGTATATATTTGCACAGATCTTGGAAGTGGTAATATTTAAGAAATGTTTCACTTTTCAAAAACTGGCCATCTGCTACTCAGGGAGTAGTATCTCCCATTTGTACTTCCTGGCATTCTTTGTGCCATCTACTATCTAACTCTGATAGAGCCACAGTCAAGAGTTAGATCTCCACTAGCTTTTGGAAAGAAAAATCAGTTTTCAGGTTAACCTCAATGTAAAAAATATTTCTTAACATTAGAAAGAAACACTAAATCCTACACCTGAAACTAAATAATACAAAGAAAAACATTAAAAAGTAATACATCACAACAATTTTAAGAGCTTAAAGCATTTGCCTTTGACCAACATCTGAAGATTATTGTTCATCCATTTTTATACAGACAATATCATATTAATATTGTCCAGTGTTTTTTAAGTCCAGTGTTTATATAATTATATTATGGGGCACAAAAATATGTACTTTCTGTGGTGTTACATGATTGTCTATATATTTTGTTTTACTTTTATAGTTGGTGTTTACTCATTCTAAAATATTGTCTTCATATTATAATTCCATTCTAGACACTGGTGATGTAATGATCATCAAGCAATACACAGTCTCAGACTTCACTGAGCATATATAGTAAATTAGTAAAACAGAAACAATGCTATTTTCACCAATTCCATGATTTTCCTTATGTTACATGAGAAAACTATATTTACCATTTTTACTCAGTTATGTTGAAGTCATGGAAGGGAGTTATGGCCAAAGTTATATTGGTTGAGAAATTGTCCAATGTCAAGCCCATCTGTGAAAAAAAAAAAAAAATGCTTGATATTTGTGGGACCCTGAGATCATGAACTGAGCCTAAATCAAGAGTTGGATGTTTAACTGATCCAGGCGCCCCAACCAGTCTCCTTTTAAAATGTAGTAATATCCAGAGTTCAGAGGCTGCTACCGGCACTGGTAAGATAGTTACATAAAGGAAAAACAGATATGCTTCCTACTCCATTTACATCTGTTAAAGTGATCTGCTTCCCAAGCAGATTAGGAAATTCCCCTTAGGAAACCGCATTGGCCTCAGGCCAGCTGTCACTGTAGCACCATTTGTGCCTACCCTGCGGCAGCACCTTGGCACTGTCCTCGGAGATTGCTGCCGACGCCCTGTGTAACCCTGGTGCTTCTCTCAAGCTTTATGAAACCTTCACTGTTTTTCCTTGCATTACAGGTCTCTGTCCCGTCAGTCATGGGAGTTATGCCAATTTTAATGTGGTTATGGTATAAATAGTAAAATGATTTAAAAACGAAAAAAACAAAAAACAAAACAAAACAAAATAAAAACAGAGTGGCCATAACCTGTTTTGGTAGCTCATCTTGGACATGTATTTCATTTTTATATTGGTTTTTATTCCAATAAGAAGGAAACTACCTCTGATCATAAATGGATAGCTTCCTTGGTAGTATATTTCCACATGGATGTATACTCTAAGACTAAAAAAAAGATATACAAAAAAAAATAATAGAGAGTGGCTGTGAACTGATGTTAGTGGGTCCCTTATATATTAAAGTACAATATTCTGAGTATACGGATAGAATATGAATATGAATAATTATATGAATAGTTTCATAAGACTTTTTTCCAGGCATGGCATAAATTTGTATCCTATCAAATATAGCCATAAAACTTATATACTAGGAGAAAGAAAAGACACTTAAATTTATACATTTACACTTATAGGTTTATAATATATACACCATGATATCATTTACATACATTATAGCATGTCAGCTTTTAAGAACCTTACAATTATTATAAGAATTGGAAACAATAGGTCAGAGAGGTTAAATGATTTATTCAAGATTACATAACTTGTAAGTAGAGTGAAAACCAAGTTGATCTGAATTTTAATCTCATGAATTTCTAATTACATCCTATTCCTTGTTAGTGTCAAGCACCCTTTTAAATTCACTAACTGATGAGAATGTTTTACCATGCATGTAGATGTAATACCACTGTCTACATTTTGTTTGTTCACCTGTTTTTTTTTCATTTTAGAAAGATTGTAGGTACAAGAGATAAATTCCACTTAAATTGTTTTCTAGTTATAAAAGAGATTAGTAGAAGTAGATGCTGACCGTTAATTTCATTTTGGACTAGTCAGAGCACTGGTATATAATTGAGCAATTAATATTTGATTCTGAGAATTTGTTATAAGAATTGCAAGTTTGATACACATTTCATTTTAAGTCATATACTGCTTGCATTATGGTTTTGAAATAAAGTGACTATTTTATTTTCCATGTACCACAGATATCCCACGTTTTTTAAATTTTATTTTCATAAAAATGTCCCTGGTATTTACAAGCTTTCAGTGTTTAAAGTATATATCTAATTCTTTTTCGTTTGAAAACACTTTTATCCCAGGAACATATGAAATCAATGTTCATTTTCTCCAGATTAACAAAAAATGGCGAGAACATGGAGAAGCAAAGCCTGAGAACTTCACTTTAATTGACTCTTAATTCTTACTCATGATACTTTAGTCAGTAAGAAACAAGTAGCGTGAGTGGATTTATTTGTTTGTTTCTTTTCACTATATATGCACACTTTTATAAGGGTATGTAAGCAAATAAATTGAGTGAATAGATAAATGTGTTGGGAGAGAAAAAAGAACTAAAAGCAGCATACCTAGTGTATCCCTCAACTAATAAGTCCCTGAAGAATTATTGACTATGTATTTTCTCCTATCTTTTGAACAAAGGAGATTCCTATAAAACACATTTTTACAAACCAAGCTTTCCTTTTCTTTGTTCTGTATGCAATATTTTCTAATATTAAATGTAAAACTTCAAATACATATTATACTATCAATTTAAGTATTACAGTATTTTAGTGTATTTGTCGAGCCCAATATAAGAGCCGGTCACTTCTTTACCTATATATGCCCTTGTCAAAAGCAGATATTAATGAATACCATGGTTGAATGTGATAGCTCCTTTACTCTAAAATATTTGACAGTAATTCTTGTGAAATGACAAAGAATTAAGGCTAGCTAGTGATGCTTATTAAAAAGGAAAACAAAGTTCTTCTGGTATGAGAATTACCTTAAAAATCTTTCTGTGAGGGCAGCCCTGGTGGCTCAGCTGTTTAACGCCGCCTTCAGCCCTGGGTGTGATCCTGGAGATCCAGGATTGAGTCCCACATTGGGCTCCTGGCATGGAGCCTGCTTCTCCCTCTGCCTGTGTCTCTGCCTCTCTCTCTCTCTCTCTCTGTGTCTCTCGTGAATAAATAAATAAAATCTTTAAAAAAAAATCTTTCTGTGAGTAGACATAGAGCAACGCTGTCACAGGGTTGTGATGTTAGATCACATCATTCTTCTCAAACACCTTGAATAACTTTCAAAGTAAAGTCTTAGCTTCTTAGCATGTCATTCATATTACTTGAAGATATAGTGTCCTCCTACCTTTCCACACTTAGCCCTTACTTCCTCCATTTGTTTCTTGTTCCTGCAGCTGCAGTAGAAATATCTGCCAATCCATAAACCCAAAGCAGAGTTGAATAACACTGTGTCAAGGCTAATCTAAAATGCATACTCATAGCCTCATCTCTTAGCTCAGATCTGGATTAGACCAAGTGAGGCTAGTGCCGAAGAATAATTTTCCTAGCTAACAAGAGAGTGACTATGACACCCTGCTCCTTCCTCATTTTAACTATAGTTATTTAAGAATTAACAGCACACACATTTCAATCCTTTATAAAAATCGATGCTCAATAATTTAAACACCTTATTTATGTTACATATAAATATTTCAAAACTATTAACCATTAGATTTCCTTTATAAAGTGATAGTAATTTAAAAAATAGAATTTTCAAATATGCATTCTTGGAAGTAAAAGTTCATTGTATTCTCTTAATTTATTAAATTCAAATTCTTTAGAATTAAAATTCCAAAAATTAAAAATAAATAAATATATTTCCAAAGTTAAAATTTCCTCACAGATTATGAGCAAACCATTATTCTGGAGTGAGCCAGCTAATTCACAGTCTAGAACCAAATGAAATTCAGGATGCCTGAGTGGCTCAGCAGTCTAACGCCTGCCTGCCTTCCGTCCAGGGCTTGATCCTGGAGTCCCGAGAATGAGTTCCACATCGGGCTCCCTGCATGGAGCCTGCTTCTCTCTCTGCCTATGTCCCTGTGTCTTTCATGAGTAAATAAAATCTTTAAAAAAAAAAAAAGTTTAGAACCAGATGAAATCAATATTTTAATGTAAATATTACTTTAACTTTCATACAAGAAACTAAGAGTTTTCTCTCACACATTTTCTTCCTAAAGTAATGTCAAAAACTTTCTAGATTTTGTACAATTTATAATTACAAAGTCTATAAAATTTGTTCAGAAATAAAGGACCTTTAAAAATAGAAACTCATACTATGTCTTTAAAAATCCAGGGATAATTCACAAATCTATATAAATTCATGATTAACTGCAACTTTATTCTAGCGCTGTAAATCTTATTCACACAAAAGACATAATAGTAGTTAATTCCTTGGAGTTACCTATAAGTCATTAAATTACACAAAGGACTTCTCAAATATGAGGTAGGCAAAAAGTTTCTTTAAAGTACAAAATTAGGCATCTCTGGGTGGCTCAGCAGTTTAGTGTCTGCCTTGGCCCAGGGCGTGATCCTGGAGTCCTGGGATTGAGTCCCACATCAGACTCCCTGCATGCAGCCTGCTTCTGCTTCTGCCTGTGTCTCTGCTTCTCTCTCTGTTTTTCTCATGAATAAATACATAAAATCTTAAAAAAAAAATAAAGTACAGAATTACATTTCCCCCCATTTTTTTTCCTAATTGGAAATACGTTTTCTTTTCCAAATATTTTGTGTTTAGATAAAAATAGCTCGTCATCATTGGGAATTTTTTTCTCTCATTTCATCAAGGCTATGAATATTATCCTCAGAGTAATTAGTAGCAAAATACTAAAGAAGTATTATATGATAGTTACTTATCAGATAGATACCTATAAACAATTCAAGGACAGAAATAATAAAACTGTAGGAAATTTAGTAAAACTATATTTTCTTCTTTGTATTAACGTCTTGGCAATTTTGATTCAAAATCTATTCTTTATATTGTAAGGGTTTTTTAAAAAGTTTGTGTACTTCTATCACAGATGGTGATACAACCACTGATTTAGAACTTAGGAAAAGGTGCTGTGCTCCCATAAGACCCTGTAATTGAACTGACCTTGAAGAAAAGGTGGAGTCTAATATGTGAGGATGAAATAAACAGAATTTTAGGAAGGCTAGATGGTAATGTACATTGTCTTGGATTTTGAAACACACTTTGTTATATCTATTTTTGTCATAAAATGCTAAAGACCAAGTATAGGACAGATTTTTTTCTTTGTGTGTGTGTGTGTTTGGCATGGATGATTTGGTGGCTTAGCAGCTTATACACAAAGTGGTGTTTTCAGAAGTTTAATCAGGTAACAACCTCTAAGATAATTGCACAAACGAAGAGCAAGCCAAGTATCAGAGTCTACTCTAAATAATTCAGTAAGCATAAAACAATGACCTAAGTAGGAGCAGCAGGCATAAAGATCAACACAGGGACTCATGGTGCATTTAAAAGAAGAATTGATAGAACTTGGTGATTCTTCCACTGTGAGCTGTAAGTTTTAGTCTAAATGCCTAGACAAATTGTTATTTTGACAGAAGCCAGAAGGTCAAAGTGAAAATGCTTGGGCAAGGTAGCTGAAAGAATAAAAGATTTTAGTTGGGGACCCAACAAGTGAGAAGAAAAATATATCTTCAAATATAAGAGAGACTTCTATGTAAAAGAGGAACTATATTCATCCATAGTTATAGAGAGGCAGAACCAGAATCAATCATTGGAACTTTCAGATGAGTTCTTAGGATAAAAAAAATAAAATTCTAACAAATTATGAAATGGTTTGTAAAAAAATTGAAATTATAAATGTTCCCAAAGATGTTAACAAATAGACAGAGTAAAGTTATTGAACAAGTGATGAGAGCTTTATAAGACTGATTTTCTTATGTGATCTTAAATATTGCTTAGCTCTTTATATTTTTACTTTGTCCTGATCAGATGCTTAACAATTTCAAGTCTTGCTTGTTTTTGTATAGGATATGGAAATTAAAGTTAAAAGATAACTCAAATTAATGTATTTTATCTTAAATATCTCAATTTTCTCTTATATGTTATTTTTATCATATCTTAGATATTGTTCTTTTTAAATTTCTTGTCCTTCAAAATATTATGTTCTGGGGCTAATTTTTAGAGATCATCAGACTGAACAGCTTGAAATTCATATTAAAAAATATTTGTTAATTTATTGAATTACTAAACAACTCTCCCAGCATTCACAATTCTTGGAAAACATGTTTTTCCTCCTCTTAGCTATTTACTATATTTCTTTATATAAATAAATAGAGCTCCTTGTAGGAAATTTAGCAAGGAGAAAAATAAATGGAAAAGATAAAATTATTTTTAATCATAAAATCCTTGAGATAAAGTATATTTTACTATATTTTTCTTTTCTTTTTCTCACCCGTATGATCATAGTTGTGTTTACATAATTGCATGTGTATGTATAACAAAATTGGAGTTTTTTAGTATAGATGGTTTTATAGACATACTTTCTATTAATATTATATGCTGTGGTTCATAAACTAATAGACTTTGAAGGCATGATTTATCACTATAGGCATGTTATTAATTTCTGTGCTTACTTTGCATTTCTTTGAGTCTGATCTTTCAGCATCTATTGAGGGGACATTGATTGGCCATGTAATCTAAACCTTGATTTGGCCTGGAGTAAGGATCATGACCAAAGCTGGGCCAAACTACTTTTTTTTGGGGGGGGAGGGGAACCTGTTTTTATATTGAATATAGAAAAAATTCAAACCACATGAAAACAATAGCAAAAATAAAATTACTCTATATTGAGCAAAAATGAGAATGAAATAGAAAAATTATTCAGTTTTGGACAAAAGAAGAAAGGAGACCAGAGAATAAGATGGAGAAAGAGTCAGAGTTATTGAGAGAAGACAGTGAGAAATTGCATAGCTTCCTATGGAATTTCTAGATCCATTCCCTACTCTTTCTTGATACCTGGAAATATCTAAGACACCTTGTTAGGATTGACAGATCTAGCAAATAAAAATACAGGACACCTAAAAAAAATGCAGGATACCTTACTGCAGTTGAAATTCAGATAAACCACAAATCAGATTTTAAGTATAAATAGCATAATAGTGCAGAATTTGGGACACAGCTATGCTAGGATATTATTATTTCTTGGTTATTTGAAATTCAAAATTTCCATGTATTCTGCATTTTATCTGATAACCCTACATCTGGTATTCTTCCTAAAAGGCAATTCTCACTTTGAGTAGAGGTGCTTGGTAGGTTCTCTTACTTATAGCCAAACAATCCGTAGCAATAACATTGCAGCACCCATTTCACTGTATGGTTATACCAGGGTTTCTTTAACTATTTTATAATCATAAATTTAGGATTTTCCATCATCTAGATAATTTCTGTAATCTTGCTTCCAAGAACATAAATACCTGATGAGAAATTTCATTTTTCTTTTTTGGAGTTCTCTTTAAAAACACACACACAGACAGAAAATTATGATTCATCTTTTTTTTGGCATTTCTATATGTTATAGCTCTATGGTCTCTTAGGCCACCTTCTGAAAAATGTAACTCTACAGTATATGTTATACTTGTTATAAATTTATAAGAAGAAAAATAAGCAGTCAAAAACTTGAAAATATGTATTTTATTTATTTTTAGAAATTATGGGGTTTTTCTTTACTATTTTCTCCTCAGCACCTGCTTGGCTTTTCATGATTCCCAGTCTGTTAAGAATGTGGGCATTTCTGACTACACAGGTGGTATTTGCTATAATGTTGAAGTGAAAACTAAAGATTTTGCTACTTTTCTTTATATTTCTTTCTTGTCATGTGTTGATATGCCCTGACTCTTTTCTCTAACTTTTCATAGCCATGAAATGGAGGTTTCAAGACTTTTAAAGTATATAGTTAGAATTTTGTGTAAGTTGAGGGAAGGGGAAACCACCAGTTGGTTTCACTAGTAGAATTAGGCCTTTGACCTTCCCTTATGATGGCGGACCTATACTTTCTGTCTTTCTCTTAACTATCTCAAAACAGGGAGCTCTAAACAAAGGTTGTATATATGGCATCTACACAGATAGAAAGATGCTACATTTGAATGCTTTGGAGTGTTCTTTAATAATGTCTCAGAGACATATAGTGCATATGTGAAAATATGGAATATAATCTGCCTGGTGCTTCACTATAATGTCAACTTTTGGGAATGTCTATTTCAGGCGAATCCTCTCTTTCAAGCAGCCCAGAACATATAATTCCACTTAACTTGTCAGTACTTGGGTGCCAAGATTATATCATTTACTCCACTGCAGTGCCTGTTAAGTCTAAATACATTCAGAAATGGAGAGGAAAAAAAATTCCTTCTTAGTTTATCAGCTCTATTTCCTAAGTTCCTTTTCATGTGATATAGTGATATAGTTACAAAGAAATTAGAATTTAGTAAGATAGTATGTTTTTAATTTTAGTTATCTTGAGGATCAAAAATAAAAGTCCTCTTTTATTCCCACTTCACAAATGTGTAATGCTTATACACATATATACATATGTATATGTATAAGTATGTATATTTACCCAAGAAGTGCATTTGGTTACTACTATACTTAAAGATCGTGACTGGTTCCATCCATTCTTACTCATATTCAGATATTTAGCAATTTCTATTTTATACAATCAGTCCAATAGATCCCAGGGATCCACCTTTTATCTCAGGCTACTAACAAAAGAAATGTTTATGTAACAAAGGTAGGATAGGGGTTGTATTTTTTTCCTGTAGATTTTGTAATAAATTACCACAAATTCTATGGCTTAAACAACAGATATTCTACAGTTTAAAACAAATTCTATGGCTTAAAAAAGTAGAAATAGGGATCCCTGGGTGGCGCAGCGGTTTAGCGCCTGCCTTTGGCCTAGGGCGTGATCCTGGAGACCCGGGATCGAATCCCACTTCGGCTCCCGTTGCATGGAGCCTGCTTCTCCCTCTGCCTGTATCTCTGCCTCTCTCTCTCTCTCTCTCTCTCTGTCTCTCTCTGTCTGTGTGTGTGTGACTATCATAAATAAAAAAAATAAAAAAAAAAAGTAGAAATATACTCTTTCACAGTTTTGGAGGCTAGAAGTCTAAAATCAAGGACCACACTCCAACGGACAACACTTTCTCTGAAGGCTCTAAATGAGAACTCATTCCTTGCTTCTTTCATCTTCTGGAGGCAACATTCCGGGGCTTCTGCCTACATCACCCCAATTTCTCTCTGTATCTTCACATCACCATCTCCTCTGTCTGTATAATCTTCCTCTGCCTTATTCTCATAAGGATACTTGTGATGTCATTTAAAGCCCACTGGAATAATCCAGATTGATATCCTCATCTAAAGATCCTTAACTTAATCACATTGGCAAACAATCTTTTTCCCAACTGTGGTAACACAGGATCAAAGAATGAAGGTGTGAACAGGTATTTGGGAGCATTGTTCCGCCTACCACATGGGTTTAGTTAAATCTAAGGCTACAAACAAGCATCACTCTAACAAAGCAATAAATGCTGCTTGACTTTTTGGATCTTACTAAAGGGAGTTCTCATGAAGCCACCAAGAAAGAAAACTAATGTATCTTGCCATAAACCGGTAAGCCCATTTAAGTGAGGGCTGAATGGTTTGTGGGTTCTAATTGAGGTCTTATTGAGGACCTGGATAATGGTGATTGATACAATTCACAAAAGTAGATCTTAGTCTATGATTACTGACTAACTACAGTCCATTTAGGAAACTAACCTTGTTCCCCATCAACTTCTCTCTCATCTTGTTTCCACTTTTCCCTTTATGATGATTTGTTCAAAAATCTCTAACTTGTCTTGAGAGTTAGGGGTTAGGTAAAATTTGCTTCTACTGATCACTTGTTCCTCAAATTTTTATGCACCTGACTTCAATATGAAGAAAATCCAGGAGAATTCTAGTTAACATGTGATATTTTATACAAATTATTAGATATATTAAACCCGCTATATAAAAAGAATTCAAATAACAACTATCAGATTAAATGAAGGTTGCCAAGAACACATTTTATTCCTAAACAAAGAAAAACAAACGTAAATCTTCTATGCAATGATGAATATGATTAGTGCATGACGAAAACCTTTCCAAAGAAGACTTGAATATTTCTTAGCCTAGATTTTGACAATCAATTTTGACAAACATGTTCTAGTAAACATAGTTGAAATTATCTGTAAACATTGAGGATTTTGCAATATTCCAGATTCAGTTTAGAATTTAAAACATTAATGGAGATTTAGGAAATATAAAGAATATAGTATATGTACTCACTCAGGAAAACTGTGGAACTCCTCTTATTATTAAAACCTTCATGCCAATTCAGTTCAATCTCTCCTATAAATAACCTTTATTGACACCTCTAGTTGACTTTATTATGTTTAAACATGGATTCAATATAGGAAAAGAAGGACAAATTATGTCACATTTTGCATCAACTGTCTAGCTTCATTATAGGCTGAAACCTTTAGTTTATATTGAAAACAGATTCTATTTCCAATCTTTGAACATGACAGTTTTGTTTTTCTGTTCCTTTTTTTAAAAGATTTTATTTATTTATTCATGAGAGACACAGAGAGAGAGAGAGAGAGAGAAAGAGAGAGAGAGGCAGAGACAGGCAGAGGGAGAAGCAGGCTCCCTGCAGGGAGCCTGATGTGGGACTCGATCCTGGGACTCCAGGATCACACCTTGGGCCAAAGCAAGTGCCAAACCGCTGAGCCACCCAGGCATCCCTGTTTTTCTGTTCTATATGTTATCTACATAGATGTTATTCATTTAACATGACTTTATTTAACAAGAGTAGTTCTCCAATGTAATCAGACATGTTCAATATACACTTTGCTACTTTAAAATAATTTTACAAGCCATGCAGAGTAAGGATGCAACTAAGACACAAATTAATAAGAAGAAAACAGCCATGTCTTTACTAGGAAAGAGACTGATAGTACCCATTATTCTGCCTAAGAACTTTTATATTGAGATTTCCTTTCTAATTGTGAAAATTCTACTCTCACGATTGGCATGTGGGAGAAATTCAACTTGATTTTGCTTACAAAAGTGGGGGTAATTTATCATAAATATAGAAATGTAACTTGAAAAGCCTACAGGATAACTTACTTATAGATGGATTCCTGTGGTACCACCTCTCTTGGGCATCCCTGCTAGCCAAACCACACATGCTGCCCTTGCCTCCTCTACTTTTCCTTCATCATGACCTGTTTGGCATGGCATAGGTTCCTACCACCAGCAGTAATGTTTCTATTTTTCTTATGAATCCAGTTTTGTCATTTCAAATATGCATGTGGCAAAGAACAGGTTTCATTTTCTAATATGGATATCCAAAAGGGGAAAATATTTCTATATCTAGATTCTAATCATCAGAGAAGATCTTGGCTACACTCGTTAGAACTTTCTATCCTCGAAAATATCCAGTGTGGTCATATGGATAAGGTCTCATTACTCAAAGAGGGTAGCTCCGCAAGTGATCACATGGGACATGTGAGAGAGAGGGTTCTTCTGAAAAGAAGGCCACTTGACAAACACGCCATTCTACCGATCAACACAAGTCCTGCTAGTCTATAATGTCTTTGCTTACTGTTCATCTCATTTCACTCCTCTTAAGGAGATTTGCTGCTGGTTGAGGACTGTGTCAGGAAGAAGGCGTATGATAACTCTATTTCACATATATTATTCAAATCAACCCTATTGATTCTTCTCCCTATTCTTCTCCCTATTATAAGATTTTGCTTATCTATTTATTTTCTTCTGCTACACTAATTGCAATAGTCTCTGAACTGGAATTGCTCCTTTTAATTGAAGTCTTCAATACAGATGCCAGCATTATCTCATATATTAAATGTGGATATTTGAAGTAGTTACTCTCAAACCTTCTGTACTTCTCCATGCTCTAGTAAATGTTGAGAAATTTTTAGTTAACACTAATGGATAGAATTCTTTGTAAAAATAAATAAGAGTCTAATAAATAAAGTTTAGTCAAGAGTAGATACAGAAATTGTGATTTAAAAGGTTGGAAAAGGATAGTTTGTATTTGGGAAATTCTTTATCAGTAATTTTCTTGTGGCATTTATCACTTATAATGTGTATTATAATTAATTTATGTGTATGCCATCTGTCTTACCAGACAGTAAGTACCTCAAGGGCACAATCCATATAAATTGACATTGGAACATCTCAAAATTTAACATCAGGATTTGCACTAAATAATTTCTTAACATAGTGATAAAAGGAAAGAAAGAAATGAAGATGAGAGGAAGGTAAATGAGAGAAACAAAGTGAAGGAAAGATAAAAAGAAAGAAAAAAGAGTAGGAGTAAGATTTTGGAAAACGATGGAAGAGAATAGCTGAATGAAAGGGTTAGTATTTTTTGTTAATACTTGTCCATAACAAATTTGAGAGAGGCAACATGTTAAAATGTGAAATAAAAGCTATAAGAGTTATAAAAAAAGAGGAATGAGTTTGAAAAAGTTACCCACAAGTTTTAAGTTAAAACTTTCATATTATTTATGTCATCAATCACTCAGATGTTTTAATCTAATACTATTCACAAAATTAGAGGCACCATTTTTTAACTTTTCTATTTTTGTTCATTTTTTAAAAACATTATTTATTTATTTATTCATAGAGACACAGAGAGAGAATGAGAGGCAGAGACACAGGCAGAGAGAGAAGCAAGCTCCTTTCAGAAAGCCCAAAGCGGGACTCGATCCAGGGTCTACAGGATCACGCCCTGGGTGGCAGGTGACGCTAAACCACTGGGCCACCGGGGCTGCCCTTTTGTTCATTTTTCTTCACAAATATTTAGCAGTTAGTATAGAAAGCAGAGGCAAGAAGTTCCTTTAGCCTTTATATTTCCTTTTGCTGGTGGAAAGAAAGCTCATTGATATTAAGTTTAATCAGAAGTTGGCCTCCATATGTTTAGAATTGCTTATATGATAACAGTCTAGATATCTACAATTTTACAAGAGGATTTTCCCATTTATATGTTGTGATTCAGTGTGACATTTTTAAAGATTTCATGGGCAGATGCAAGTTATTAGCACATGATTAACAAAACTAATTGAAATACGAAATATATGTACAAAGATATTTATTAGACAATCTATAAATCGTCCAAGGATTTTCTTGATTCTTGTCTTCCATGTGGTTACCACTCTCTGAGGCATTCTGGAAGATGTAAAAGACATATGACTATCCTGTTTCTTTAAAAATCTAGTATCTAAAAACAACTTGACAAATAATTGGGTTATACATAAACAAAAGCAATGTACTATAATTAGTAGGCAAATTGAAAGAATATGTTATATGATGGCCAAGCAAAGTTGTCCTAGGTAAAGGGGGACCCACCAACAAGTCTGATATAAACCTGGTCTTAAAAATATGTAGAGCTTGGATAGCTAATTGGAATTTTTGGAAGAAATTTCATGATTTCAGTGCAAATGAAATGAGAACAAAAACAGCAACAAAAATATAGGTTGGAATGAGAATATCTGTGTTTGTACAACTATTAGAAAATTAGCCTGAGTATAGTACAGTTTTTAGGTCAGAGAAATAATCAAAGAACAAAATTAAATAACTAAACACAAAGATTATTAAAGACTTTAAATGTTAAGGAAAAGAAGAATTATCCTTCTAAGACTTGCTAGGGAGGTGATAATTTATTATTTAATCAAATTCAAGAAAAATAAATATTAAGGATTTGTGCACCTGTTTGCATGTATCGTCTGTGTGTGTGTGTGTGTGTGTGTGTGTGTGTGTGTGGTGGCAGTTATTGTGTATGTTTTATGCCTGTCCTTTTTAGTAACCTACCAAGTAACCAAGACAATGTTTATTGTTTAATAATCAAATTTGTGGGGTTATTTGTTTTGTTTTGTTTTGTTTCTATTTTGTTTTTGCTTCATGTTAAACCATTGTCTGCCATATATGTAAAGACTACCACATTTTACCATGTTTTCTTCCTTAACTGACTTCTAATTTTAAAATAACAGTAACAAAACTCATCATATACTAGTGGGTCAAATGAATCACCCTACTCAGAATTATTCCATCATCTGAAGATATTAGCAAAATTGAGTTCCTAAAAAAAAAAAAAAAATTGAGTTCCTAGGAGTAGACTATTAAGAATCTTACTTGAGGCTTTCTATCTTCTAATCAGGATTTACACTTATGTAGATTTACTACATGATAAAGGTGTTTCCCATGGTTGCAATCTATTTTACGTGTCTCAGTTCTGAATACAGAAATAATTGATAGCAGTCTAGCAATTGTTTCTGTATTCTAAAATGTATTTAGTAATAATTATGTAATAATTTTTAAAGACAGTTATTTTTAAGATTTTATTATTTATTAATGAGAGACGCACAGAGACAGAGGCAGAGTCATAGGCAGAGAGAGAAGCAGGCTCCATGCAAGGAGCCAGATGTGGGACTTGATCCTGGGACTCCATCCCTGCACTCGACCTCAGGACTCGATCCCAGGACTCCAGGATCACACCCTGGGCCAAAGGCAGACGCTCAACCACTGAGCCACCCAGGCATCCCTAAAAGACAGTTTTTATTTTAACCATTTAATCTATTTATTGCTTTAAAAATCTCAATCTTATCCATTCAACTTTTTGTTGGACTGATCACACTATTTTCTTAAAGAAGGCATCAGGAAAACTATAATGACTACTCCTTATTTCAAAATGCCATACTGGGGGTACCTGGGTGACTCAGTGGTTGAATGTCTGCCTTTGGCTCAGGTCATGATCCTGGGGTCCTGGGATCAAGTCCTGCATCAGGGTCCCCCTTAGGGAGCCTGCTTCTCCCTCTGCCTATGTCTCTGCCTCTCTTTCGGTGTCTCAGAAAAAAAATCTTTTTAAAAACCCACAAAAACTCCCACAAAATCCCATAATATCCTAAATAGGTATTAGCTCAATTAGATTCAGAATATTTTTCCCCCAGAGTTTGGTTTAAACTTTATTTAAAACATCATATTCAGTAGCTAATCTAAATTAAGTAGGAGCTATTATTTTCAGGTTTCTTGATGCTCTCTCTGGTGTAACTGTAAAATTGATGATAAAGATTTTTAAAATTCACTATTTTCATAACTTTCCATAATTTAACAGCATTTTACATATTGAATGTCAAAGACCTATTCAGTAGCACCTGTGAGTAGTTCAGGCACGGAAGCCTGAACCTGTTGGCTATAGGTCTCTGTGAGGCAAAGTAGTTAAAGAATGCAGAAGACTAGAATACAAAATTCATGAGCTCAGGGATTTACCAAGGATGTGGATTGTCAATTTTTCAACATTGGACATTTAGTGAAATGATAGAAAAGAGCTATAATCATTGAATAAAAACAGAAAACAAAATTACATTTATAAAAGATGCACAGAGAAAGTTTAATCAAGAATCTAACTGGATCTTAAACATACTGGTAATAGAGAATGATGAGTTTATTAATATATGAGAAGTAGAAAAAAATTGTTTCCAAGAACCAGGAAAAGTAATAAACAGTAAAACTAAAAAACAAAATAAGGACAAAAACAAAGAAACATCTTATTTACAGGAAATATTCAAAGGTATTGGTAATTAGTGATGATACACTCATATTTCTGCTTATGAACCCAAAGATTAGGGAAAAGGGACAAAATATTTTTACTTACTCCTCAAAAATATAAATTTGAATATGGATGTGTACATTTTTTCCATTGTAAGTTATATTATGGATTTCCATTAAACATATTCAGAAAATAATAATGCTGGCATTTTTCTTGGAAATCACATAGTTGTCTGTATATAGCTTCATATTATTTTATTCTTAATTATTCATCTCTAGTCAAAGTGCTTGGAAACATGAAAGATGACCATTTCCAATGAAATATGAAATGCTGGAACTGGAAATCACTGGCATGCAAACACCCACATCTCTTAAAGAACTAAAAAACAATCAGCCATGAACAACATAGATTACAACAAAAATGTCTGAGCCTGGCTAATGACAGTAACACATTGTGGGGAAACAAGCCATTTAATTGCCATGGGAGCTGACAGATGAGGCTACAAGGCAGGCCACTACCAGAAGCAGTCACACTGTAAAATGTTTTGTAAATGCCAGAATGAACAGTTGGAGTCACAGCCACCTTTCCAAGTTAGTCACAATTACAGCCATTTCCTAGTACAGTTTGAAAGGAACAGAAGGCCTTAGTATACCCTGAAGCTCTGGTTTTTCCCTTCAAAACCAGGAACAGGAAGCTCCTGGTCAGCCGATGTATTACTAATATTCATATTCAACATATGGCTCAACACAATTAAGATCAGAAACATGATGTTAACCCTGGTCCTTAAATGTAGCATTGCCCATCTAAGACTATGTTGTTAAATGTTTACTAACACACCACAACTTTGTCATGAAAGGATTATAGGGTATATTAAGAATACCTGTATCCATTGACTTCCCAAGTATTCCCAAGTATTTAAATTCTCTCTCTCTCTCTCTTAAAAAGTAACATCTCAAAGTCATGACCCTAAAATCAAGAGTCGCATGCTCTTCCAACTGAGCCAGCCAGGTGCACTTCCTTGACTTTATCTTTTAAATTACAAAATTTAGACTTTGATTGAGCAAATGTATGCTCATAATGTGAGCAACAAAGGAAGGCTACTACATGCATTTTCTAAAAAATAATATTCCTCATTGAGTTTTTATGACATTTTTCCTATCCCTGGGTTCTTTTCTTGTGAAGATAAGTAATACGCATTTTCTGCTTGAATATTGCTGATTGATTTCAGGTCCCTACAAATAGTTCAATCAATCATGTTAAACAAATGCAAGAGGCTAATGGTCGAAAAGTAGTTTGTAGTTGATTTTATTGTTTATTTTCAATCATGAGGCATTAGTGCATGGAATTATAGTTTCCTTAAAACCAAAAGTGTGCTATTTTTGTGCCAGATTACAAGTGGATTTTGAATTTTTCAACAAAATTTACTATTTTAAGAAAAAAAACAAGCAAAACTTATAATGAACATACTTATTTTTGGTGGTGATTCAAAGTATTTTCTTTGAGTATAAAAATGAGCAAAAGAAAAAGCATAACTCGAATAACAAAAAAGGGAGGTTCCTGGAAATTTACATCTATAAATCTGGAAAACTACACAGGGGATCTTGCCATTCAGTGTATTTCGATAATTTATATTTATCTCTAACAACCAGATGAATGGTGCAAAGCTCTGTCCAAATTTTCACATGGCTCCAATGATTAAATAAGATTTACTTCAGTCTACTCCTTTGGCATATAGAGCCCTAGCATTAGGATACTGGAACAGGGAGCTTTTTTGTTTTTGTATTTGTTTTTGTACAGTTTTTGTTATTATATGAACTGCTATGTTTTTCATGAACTAAAAACATTGAAAAAATCAGAGATTATACAGAAATTTTCTATTGATACCTGGCATTTGTTGGAGTGTTTTGGGCCCTAAAGATATTTAAAAGACCATTATATCGTTATTACATAACTCGGATAACAGTTGTAGTGTTGAAGAGTGAGCACATGTATGTATGTTCAAGGCAACTGCAAATGGGTCAGCACTCAGAATTATCATTTACTGTCAGATAATGTATGTGAAAGTATTTTGTAAACAGTTTTTAATTTTTTCATTTCAGTAATATTCTGTGTTCCCCTCCTTAATCTCCTTAATTTAGCTGTCAAATCCTTTGGGGAATTGGTCCAGGCTCAAGAACTGGATCATGATTAGACCTGGACAATCATGATCAGTCATCTCCTATGATGATGATCTGTCAGAAACCTAGACATAGCCTAGTGGTTGAATCAAAATGGCATCAGAGTCAATGACAGGCAAGGGGAAGCATACTGAAGATTTATGGATAAATACTCTTAGTAATAAAAGAAAGTTAGGAGGAAGAAGTTGGTCTTAATTTTTTGAGTGTTGCCTTATGCAAATGAAAACTTAGAAAAACTGAGCCAGTACTACCAGGATGAGTAAGAGGTGGTACAAAGAACAGAGGTGCCCAGGAAATTATAGAGAAATGTGATTATACTGACTAGATTAAGTTCAAAGATAGCCTGCTCTACATCTGAATTCCAATTGCATGAGCTTTTCAAGTTCATTATTTTAAATTCATTTTGAGTGTTTTGTAACTATTGACAAAAGTAGTATAAGGAATCAATGTTATAAAAATGTGGTGAATAAATATATAGATGCAACATATCATACTGCTGTGATATACTGCAGTGCCCAACTACAATTTGAAATAATCTAAAAGTGTGATGACACATGGAAATAATTCCTGGGTAGTTCTGTCCTAAATGATATCATCTTCCCTTCTCTGGAAAATAATACCTTTAGATAACATACAAAGGTAAGATATGGACAAACTAAGTGATTGTCATATTAACATTTTATCCATAGATTCTAAACCTATCCTTCTAATAAAAGTGTTCAAAGCCCCTTCTTTTATATTCAATCAATACATACATACATACAATCATGTATATGCAAACAATAATTATTGGCAAATTGACTTTAACATTTTAATGAGGTAAAACTCTCAAATACAAAACCTTCCAACACGAAAAGATTTCTCGAGTTTCCCTTGAAATTACACAGATTATAAATTCACTTATTAATTTCTATCTTTCTATTAAAATATTTAAAGTTTCTATTTATATTATTGTGTCCAATAGAAAGCACAAAAATATGAGTGTTCTAAGTAACTTGAAGAATAAACATAATGACAGAAGAAAATTATTTTACAATTCATATATCTAAGTTGAACATAGGTGATGAACAGCATTTCATTTCCAAAGAAGCAATTGGAGAAAATAATAAAAGATCAATTCTGTTATTAAAAATATATACTTGACTGAAACACCAAATTTAAAGGCATTTCTGAAACTCATCAGTTTTAGAAAAAGCAGGAAAAAATGCTGAAAATAAATTATCTAAACTGTTCATTCATGATTATTGATGATATAAACATAATGAGAATTATTATAACTTTTGTAAAATGGAGTTTATATGCATTCAATCCTAAAAATTTAATTTCTAGCCCTAAAAATTAATAGGATAAGTAACAGAAACTCAGAGGTTTATATGACTTCTCCAGTATCGTATAATTGCTAAATAGTTAACACTCAACTGAAACTCCTGATATAATGTCTTAATATATGGATGAATTTTCCAAAATTCTAAAAGGGAAATATTCTGTATTTACATGAATATGTAAAATGTTCTCTTATACCAATTTATATATGTCAGATGTGCTATAATAATAATTATGCAATTAGAAATATAAGTAATTAGGACTTAAACCTCCTTTTTTACACTAAAATACCAAGGCCATATCTGCTTAAAATTATTTCATAAATATTGAAATGTATACTTACATAGCAATTTCTATTGAGTATAGTGTTTACTCTATCATTTTTAAGACATTTTTTTTCTATATGACACTTTCACTAATCTTATGTTTAATCCCATCATTATCTATTTTTTTTAATTTTTATTTATTTATGATAGTCACAGAGAGAGAGAGAGAGAGAGAGAGACATAGGCAGAGGGAGAAGCAGGCTACATGCACCGGGAGCCCGATGTGGGATTCGATCCCGGGTCTCCAGGATCACGCCCCGGGCCAAAGGCAGGCGCCAAACCGCTGCGCCACCCAGGGATCCCCCATCATTATCTAAGTCATGATTTTGTGCTACATATTTCTAAGAGCCAAACCAGTCAAGGTCAGTATTTAGTTTATCTTTAATCATCAACAAATCCTTTTTAAATTACCATTTAATAAACTCTGAATATACATAGCAGATCTTCACCCAAAATGCCACTGCCTATTGGTCATAAAGTGAAACAGAAAAGATATATATTATGACTTATCTCCCTATTACTAACAATCTACTGTGCCAATAACCATACTGTGGATGAAACAGGGGAAATGGTCTTTGTATTCAAAAACCATTCCATTTTCTCCAGGAAAATCATTTATGTTTAACTGTAGACAAAAAAGAAACAGTGATTTGTTTTGTCTGAGGGAGACAATAACAAAAGTATCCGAATGTCAAAAGTTAATTAGACATTTTGTAAGCTGACCAGAAAGAAAAGGGAAATTTTAAGCAAGGAGACCTGAAGTGATTCCATAGATTCTCACAATACTGTTAGTCATGTCTAGTATGCACCTTACTTAATTGTTTAGGATAATGTTCTACACTTTGGGTGATAGGAAATGTATATCAAGCATTGTCAAAGTATTTGTGTTCCTGAAAACTCCATACAAATCAAAGTTTCTATTTTCCCACTAAAATGTTCTTACAATTATGATGAATATCATCATTATCACCAAGCTTTGCCCTCCTGTTTCCACTTTTACTCAAATAAATGAGAAGATATTATTAAGGAAAAAAAAAGTCTTGGCTAGAATATTCTAGATTCTCTGTCCATATCACTCACATTTCACCAATAATTGCCAATCTCTATGCACTATGTAGACATGGCAAGTAGGTTATTTTGTATAATTTGATATTTCATATACAACTCATAAGCCTTATTTTTCATGTGAGAAAGAGAACCCAAAGAAAGAGAACCCAAAGAATTGTACTAAAGTTCTATATGAGAGAATCCTGGAATCGGTTTTAAGAACAATTATTTTCTTTTAATACATTTGAGCATTCAAAATTATGCCTATTTTTTGTGTACTTCTGAAATTTTATATTGTACTCAAAATACATTTATTTCCTTTCATGCAGAATTATAGATATTTTACAGAAGTATTGCAGTATAAAAAATGTTTACAGGCAGCATACTAAAAAACTTCCTCTTCAGTTATGGAACAGAAAAAGCAAACTCAGATGGATTTAAAGTACCAACTGCACCTTTACTAAGACCAAAAATATGTCTTTAAGCATTCATTCCAATTCCTCTATGAAATTTTTGTAAGCCAAATAACTTAAAAAAAAAAACTTTTTGAGGGGTATCTGAGTGGGTTAGTTGGTTAGGCATCTGACCCTTGATTTTGGCTCAGGTCATAATCTCAGGGTCAAGAAAGAGATGGAGCCCCACATCAGGCTCCATGTTGGATGTGGATCTTGCTTAAGATTCTTTCTCTCCCTCTTCTTCTGCCCTTCTCTTGGCCCACCACCATCTCCCCCCTCTAAACAAAAAAACAAAACAAAACAAAACAACAACAAAAAAGATTCTGTTCATTCAAATTCTGCACACAAATAGAAAACAAATTCTCTTTCCTATCTGACTATAAAAATTCCAGGATTTGAATGATTTTGTATTATTCAAAATCATATATTTTCCCTTCTCATAAGACAGATTTCCCCCCAAAAATGTAGATCTTCTTGCCCTATACTCAAGAATTATAAAGACATCAATTGACAAATAGTATTTTCTTTGATTCTGCAATAGGCTCAACTTTGTCTTGAATGTCAGTAGATATGGGTTGATTTGATAGCATGTAGACCCACCTAGGAAAGTCTAGAATTCCTTTTAGTTTTTCTTCTGTGAAGCAAGAGGTGTATGCACCTAAGAAAAACAAAAAGCAAAACAAACATAACAAACAAAAACTTGTATAGCTCATGTGAGATTCAGTTGTTGTGACTGAAAAAAAAAAAGGAATAATAAGAGTAGAAATTCCTACAGGTGAGTTTCGAAGAAGTATTAAATGTCAGTAGCAAATTTGATTTGATTTTAAATGCTTTCCCTCAACCAGAAGTTCTGTATCAAAGCTCAAGGAAAGATAGTCTATAATTATCTGATATGGAAATTTTAAATTTTTATGTAGTGGTAGTTTTAGTCAGCAAAACTAAATAAGTTCATGCTCTGATGTCACATCTTCTGATCCAAATATATATCAGTGATAGAGAAATGTAAAAATACTTAAAACTAAAAAGATGTGTTAGGCTATTAGACAGGGCCAATAACTACATAAATTAGAAGAAAATAGAAAAATATAGCAGAGGTGAATTCATAGTCATGTTGGGCTCCTTGTGAGGAAGAGATGGCTAGGATATTAACTTTGTGGAGTTACCAGAAACTGAAAGTGCTTTATAGGTGAGAGAGTAGAATTAAGTTCAATGCTTGAATATTGAGATTAGGGCAGGACTTGCCCTCTCTGCCCTTACTTCCAGGAATGGATGTTGAGTAAACCCTCTAGCCCAATCACAGTGGTTACTGCTTACCAAAAGCTCAATGCTTGGAAGGATAAAACACATAGAAACAACCTCATTCCAAAATATGAACCAAAAAGTCCATTAAATTGGTACATATATTTATGATATCAAAAGAAAGCAGGAACTCAAGGTATATTTTAAAAAGTGTTGTAAATTGGGGGGACAGAGCGGTAAGTTGCAGAAAAATCTAAATAAAAAAGAGTGGGGATAGAGAAAAGGAATAAAAAGTTAAAAGTAGGAAAAAACTAAAAATGATCCAACAAAATATAGGAAAACATATGAAACTTCAAAACATATGAAAACTTCAATACATGTGAAAAAATTCTAATGCTAAGAAAGACAACAATCAAAACAAACACTTGGAATAATAAATTAATGTTGAACAGTCTGAAAGCTTTTTAATATGTTTATTATGAACATTTGTTTCATAAAATTTTTAAAAATAAGAAAATAGGCAAAGTGAAACAAGAGATGCTGGATATGGGAAACAAAATTTTGAATGAAAATATCACCATTGAAAAAATATACATGATAATTCTATCCCTATAGTTTCAAAGCCAAAAGCAGTGACTTAGAAAATAATACAGAATTTACTTAGAACGCAATATAGATGTATAAATAGAAATTACATATTTTTCTATATGAATAGTTACTTCATATGCTACCGAGATTGAATTACTTCAATTCACATTGAATAGATATCAGAAGAATGGCATAAAATATGGTTGGAAAATAATATGGTTGAAGACACAGTAACTAAGACTCTATCTTTGGAAGAAGCAATTCAAAGAAAAAAATCACTGATATGTAACTACAAGGAAGACTCTCAAAACTACTGTACTAAGTAAAAGAAGCTAAACATCAAAGATATACAAATATTGTAATACTGTAAAATTTCACTTATATAAATTCTAGGATAATATCTGTTGAGAAGAAGAGGCCTTGTCACTGAAGTGCTTGTAGAAAGATTTCCCGTAGTAAATAGAACCTGAAACTTATTAAACTAGATAACTTTCTGGAATGGAGATGTTAGAGATATAAAGATATTTCAGAGGTCACCTGAGTGGCTCAGTAGGTTGGCATGTCAACTTATGATTTTGGCCCTGGTCCTGATCTCAGGATCCTGGGATTGAGCCCTATGTTGGGTTCTGAGCTCAGTGGGGAGACTGTTTGGGGATTCTCTCTCGCCCTTGCCCTCTGCCCTTCCTCCCACTCCTCTCTTTTTCTCTCTCAAATAAATAAATAAATCTTAAAAAAAGATGTTTTACAATTAAAATATTTCTTGCTGTTTGAGAAATCACAAAATCCTCACTTAAAGATTTATTGAATCTGGGCTTTACCTAGAAGGAAGGACCAGAAGAGCAACCTTTGTCTACATAAGCTCTCTTCTTTGCCTGAGCCTTTTGACTACCTGTGTCTTTGAAGTTACTTAGGAAAGATTGATACTGGGTAAATTATCTGATTTGTATACTTCAAGTGTGATAATCTAGTCCTGTGTAATTCACAGTAATAAGTAGCAATATAATTTTATATATTATAAGCAAACATTTGGAAACTAAGATACACTCTTAACTCATATATTAAAGAAGAAATCACAATGGAAAGTATAAGCTCTTCTTAAACTTACCAGTGATTATTGTAATATATGTGAAAAATTTCAGGATGTAGCTAAAATAATAAAGATAAATTTAAGAGTTTTTTTTTTTTTAAATATTTATTTATTTTGAAAGAGAGAGCTTGAAAGTTGGGGGAGAGGCAGAGGGAGAGAATCTTCAAGCCGACTGCTAGCTGAGTGTGGAGCCTCACTGGGGGTTGGGTTCCACAACCAGGAGATCATGACCTGAGCTGAAACCAAGAGTCAGGTGGCCAAACAACTGAGCCACCCAGGCACCCCAAGATAAATTTAAGTTTTTAAAGGAATTTATTTCAGTAATGAAGCTTTATATATATGTGATGTATTTAAGCCAGTAGGCTAAGAACTATAAGAAAAGCTTAAAGAAATACACTAAAGATAAATTAAAAGTATAATTGGACAAAAGAAAAAAACTAAGGAACCCTAATGAGGATAGACACAAAGGTGATTATTTTTTTAGTAAAGTCGATGGCATTAATTAGTTTGAATTTCAATATTTCATCGCTTGCCATTTCAGAAACAATTTCATTTGCTTTATCATAATTATAGCAACAAACATTATAAAGGGTATAAAAAGAATAGTTACAAAGAGATTGAAGTACAAGAAAATACTATGAGTAAATATATGACTATAAATTTGAAACAGAAAGAATGAACATTTTTATGAATAAATATCTATTAGCAAATTCATTCAGGAAGAACTAGCATAACTTCTTTAAAACTACACTTAAAGAAATTCAATAGTTTTAAAAAATCCCTACGCCCCTGCAAAAGTCATTGAATATATATTATTTTAAACTACATTGTACCAAATCTCCAAAGTGCAGTTAATTTCCATGTTTTACAATACATTTAGAGAATTAAAATTCAACATAAAAAGGGAATACTACCCAATTGATTTTATGAAGGTGGAATAAAACAAGAACAGAAAATATTAAAATCTCATTTAGGAGCATGGACACGAAATACTAAATAAATAATAGGAAGTCAAATTCCACAGTGGATTAAAAATTCACCATTGTCCAGTAGAATTTAGCTTGTGAATGTCATTTGGAAAAGCATTAGACAATACCTAATAAAAATGAAGACATGCTTAAGGAAATCCAGTTCATGTCTTGCTATCCCAACTGAAATATATACTGTGAAAATAAAATTTATATATATGTAATGAGACATATTAGGAAGTTCATTGCAGTATTGTTTATGAGATATTTGGAATGATGGCAATATTGAAGAAAACCTGCATGTTATTTTATAGGATAATAAAGTAATAAACATATTCATATGATGCAATAACAATGAAAATACGATTGCTAGAGTTGTCTATTTTGATATGGTTAAATATATATACACATTATATATATTTAAATTAAAAAACTCACATTGCAAAGGGATACAAACATTATAAATATGTAGTGAAAATGCAAAGGCAGGCATGCAGATGAGAAACTCAAATTCAGAATGGTGTTTATGTCTTGATAGCAATAGAGAGCAATGAAGTATAGGAGGGATATATGGAAAACCTATATTATTTGTAATTTCTTATCTTTTTATTTGAAAAAAAATTTGCATAAGTATACAAAATGTTTATATTTGAGAAAGCTGATGGCTTTCTATGAGTGTTATTATTCCTTGTGTATTGTGGAATATTGTATAACAGAAACTGGTAAAAAATAAAAATGCATTCATCAACATCTTTTATGAAAATAGCACTTTTAAAAATCTTAGTTTTGGCTTTTCTTTAGGTATTTTATGTTTTCAAATGAAAACAAATTCAGAATTAGGTAAGGAGAAACTTTTATTTGAAAGAATTATTAAAATAAGGAAAAGGGAGACTATTGCAATAGGGAGAAAGCTCCCACCATAAGATTTGCAAGTGCTTCAAAGATTGTACAGAAATAAGGTTTTTCTTTTACAGACAAGAGAAAGCAAGGCTAGAAACAATGGAGTTAGGGGGGAGTGGGAAGAGGTGGGTGGTGTGAGGAGACAGCTGATCAGGAAATGTGTTTTCCTAAGATCAGCAGAAAGGATAATGCTGGCTCAGACTGAAGGTGTATCAAAGATCAGGAGAAGAGAAATGAAACTAAAGATTAGTCAGATCAGGTATTTAGTACAGATTAATCAGCAAGTACAAACAGTCTGGTTACTAATTCAGATGCAAAGAAAGGGAATGTGGAGGGTCTGTGTAAAAAGGGTCATCTGCAAATTCTAAGTGGAAAAGAGATTCTTTGCAGGAAGCTATTTCCAGAAACACATAAGCTAAGGGATTTTTTTTTTTTTTTTAAATCATCACTCTCTTCAGGTCTCAGGCAAAGATTAAAACAGTCGATATTGGAAGTCAGTAAATGGTAATCTTTGCATAAGACTTCTCCAAATCCTATTGGGCATGTTTTCTTAGTCCACTCTTTTAAGTGAAACAAGGTCTACCTTCCCTTTTCTAATTTTAGAAAGTAGGTCAAATTGAAAAGAGACTTGGAGAGGTCAATAGACAAGCTAAGTTATAGCTCTTAAACTCACATCCACATCAGGCCAGCAGCATGATTAAGAACAGCCAGCCCAGTTTGTGTTGTTTGTTTGATTAGTTCATGTATTTTGTTTCTTTGTTTGTTAATAGATTTGACCAAATTTAGCATGGTGTACTCCCTCTATTTCTCCCAAGGAAATTCACAGCCCTAACATCTTCACTGGCTGTCTCACAGGTTCTTGTTTCTTACTGGCTGTTAATGGATGAGTTCCCAACCCCTAGTCTACATCAAAATCCAGCTATGCTGAGAGCTTTGGAAACAGAAACCACATGGTTTTCTGAATGTTACTATTTTCATATAATTACTTTGAGAGGGACCAGATGAAATTGAACATTCCTTTTGAGCTCTAAAGTGTTCCATTCTCAGTCTACATTTTAGTGAAGACAGGTCTTACAGACAAGATCTTAAATTATGAAATGACAGAAACAAAGACATTGAAGATATTTATAATACTTTGGTTAATTTGTTTACTTGAAAACTGCTTTTCTAGACAAATTTAAAAGATCTATATATTAGAACAAGTTGTGAAAACTAAAAAGTCAATACCTCCTACGACCTCATCCCAGCCAGAATATAAATTTATATTTTAATCATACTCTATCTATTCCTCATTCATAAGGCCCTAATATAAGATCTACTAATACTCTAATGTATTCCTCCATGACTTTGGTGTCATCTCTTAAAATTTTCTACAGCCCTATCTCATATAATTTCTTTGTAATATAATTTTACACATCACTCCACAGTCAGGAGTACTTTGAGTATTGTCATGGTATGCGTCCTACAGCAAGGTATATTGTCATTCTCACCCAGTGATTAAGTGTAAATAATTGTTGAGTAGCCTTTGTTATATGTACACGGAAAAATTAAAATACTTTCAGAGAAATCCATTCTAACAGAGAGCTTTTAAATCTTTGTCAATTAGGACTTTGATTTTGATGAATAACTTTTGTTTTGGGCTTGAAACTTATCCTCTACTCAAATTCTAATATTGAGTTGTATGTCTATGGTCATTATATTCAGCAGTTACAAAAATAATAGGTAATAGTAGCTTCTGAAAAGATGGTTATATACTACTCAGAATAGAAGAGCACAAGATCAAAATTTGTAACTTCTAACTACAGGTTTATAACAGTAGAAGAAACAATCTTCTTATTCCACTTATTAGAAATCTTCTCATAATGCTCTATACTCAATACTGAAGTATACAAATACTCAAAGCCTCATCTTCAGTGCAGACTTTTCTTATACTTAACTAAATTTTAAGCCCCGCAAGCCTTGGCTCCAGCTTCCAAAGATGAGGTCAGGATTTTCATGGATTTTTACTTTGACCCGGGATTATAACCAAATGCATAATTCTAAACATGAGATTCTAGTCACCATCTTAATAAAGATTTTAGGTTACTTAGCTCTATTTAGTTAAGTAAGAAAGAGAAAGATACTTTCAGTTTACTTCAGTTAATTGTATTAGTGTATTACACTAAAAATAGCAGCTTACTCCTAAATTTGAAAGCATAACTGCTGTAGGACTTGTATTCTATCAACACAACTATAAAATTGTGCTTAATATTTGAAACGATAGTTTTAAGACCTTGCACAATGGTGGACATGGGCTGTGATTTCAGCAAGGAAAAAAAATCAGCAAAGTGAGCCCTGTAACTGTTCCAGTTTTCTGCCAAGAAGAGATTCCCTGACTGTGAATACAGAAAGGGAGAACACTGAAATTTAAAAAATGTAGTGGTCTTGGTGAATTAAAAAAAAAAAAAAATCACAGTCAAAGGATTTAAAGATCACGTGAATGTCAGGACAGAGGGCTACAATGGATGGAGCTATGAAGAGGGTATGTTCCATAAAACTGATAGGATCCCCTTAAGTCTGGCATACACACAAAAATTCCATGAGGTTAGGGAAGAACTACTGCCAGGGAAACCATCTCTATTAGGAAGCCATAAGGAAAAAATTCTCAAGGTTCACAAACAATAATTGCTCATGTTTCTTCAATCTGATTAAAGACACCCCATCCAATATTTGGAACATTCTTGAGAGATCTCAAAAGGGTAACATTATACCATCATAATATGGTCATTAAAATATCCCAAGATAAAAGACAAGCTTCTGTACATAAAAGCAAAACAAAACCAAAAAGCCTTGAAAAAGATCAAGTGTAACTGTAAATAACTTAAATGCTTCTTTAAAATAATACAAAATATCCATCACACAATGACAATATATTGTAAATGGAAGACTAAATCTCCCCTGTGGAGTCTTTAAGGATCATGCCAGCATAAATGCAGAGATCACAAATAGAAAGGCATATAAAATTAAAGGATATATTATATCCAGTTTCTAGAAGAGGAAGGCACAGCACACCAAGGAGGTGGCCATATGGGAAGTGTGCCAGGGAACCAGCTCAACCAAGCAAGTTGAAATCTGGGAGGGAGGACCCATGAGCAGATGTCATTATTGGATCAGGGTGGAGTACACAAGCAAAAGATATAAGATTTTATTGGCGCATTTGAATGTCAGTAGGTTACAATGAGAAAAAGAAAGGGGTATTGTGGCAGGGGCCAGCATTACCACACTGGTGTAGCTGGTCACTGAGCAGGGTGCTCATAGAATTTGGTGGGGATTTTGAGCCACCAGGAAAATATAACATTTTTTAAATTTACAAACAAGAAAGCACTGTGATAAAATTCAATAAAATATTGCTGCACATGAAAATAAGTGAGCAAATTTTACCAATAAACATTTTTAAAAATTAGCCAATAGAAACAGATCAAGAAATAAAAGAGAAGATGAAATTAGCAGTATAGGAGTTTAAAAAGCTATTATAAATATTAAAAAAATGTTGAAGGACTTAAAGAACAGCTCACAATATAGAGGAGAGAAATAAAAGATATAACAGAAAAATAAACTTAGAGATATGAATAATACTATTTGAAAAATAATGAATCAGACTGGATTAAATTTAGAACATTATAAAAAAATCTATGAATTTGAAGACAGCAACATAAATCCTCAAAAAGAACAGAGACAAAAAGTATTGGGAAAAAAAAGGTATCAGTGATTTTTTGGGATAATATCATACAATATATCATGTGTGGAATTAAAATTGAGGAGGAAAATAGAGTACACCAAAAGGAATAGTGGATGAAATCTTTCAACTTTAACTGAATATTGAAAATTTGAGATGAGATAATAGCAATCAATCTCAAGCAAGATAAACACAAAGCCCATCTCCAGAAGACAATTACATTTAATTTGTAAAAATAGTTACAAAGCTAAACAGATGGAAAAAATGTAACAAATCACACAGCACAACAAAGATATACTGACAACAGATTTTTCTTCAGAAAGTAAGCAAGTGATAAGTTAGTGAAATGACATTTTAAAGTTAAGGAGACAGAAAGAGAAAATGTAACCTAGAATTCTATATGCAGCTAAAATATCTTTTGAAATTGTAAGCCAAAGCATATTTTCAGAGAAGAAAGATTTCAAGAAACTTGCTATTAGGAAATCTGTACTAAAGGGAATGCTAAAAATAGTTTTTAAATCAGAAGGAAATATCAATAAAATTTCTATCAAAAGGAATGAATAGTGTCAGTAGTGATAAATATGTGATGAAATGTCAGATAATTGTTTTTCTAATTAAATATTCATTTCAAAGACAATTGAATGTTTAAATAAAAATGTTTTATGTTTAAAACATGCATGTTTAATGTATTAGGACTGCATAAAAAGGGGGAATAAGTGAAATATATTAATATACAATGCTTCATAATTTTATGTAAAAATTGTGATGATTAAAGTTATCTTAGTAAATTATGGAGTAATTGCTAAAAAACATGACAACAATATCACTAGTAAGACAAGAGTAGAGAACATATTAAAACAATGTTCAGTTCAAGTGAAGGTATGAGAAAAGCAATGAGTTAATAAAGAAATCAAAAGGGAAGTTAGAAATTATTTTGAGCTAGATGGAAATAAAAATACAATAGATCAAAACTTATAGGATACTAATAAACCGCAGAACTCAAGCGGAAATGATAGCTTTATATGCCTACATTCGAAATCTTACCAGTGACCTCAGTATTCAATGTAGGATACAAGAAAAGAAGAGCAAATTAAATAGAAAGTAAGGATAGTAAATACATAATAGAAATGAAATAAAGAGATATACAGCAAAACCATTGATAAAATCAATGAAATCAAATGCAGTCTCTTCAAAAAGGTCAAAAAATTGATAAAATTCTAGCTGAGCAGAAGAAAGGTAAGATGTAAATTACCTATAATAGAAATGAGGAAAAAAAAAACAAAAAAAAGAAATGAGGAAGCTGATATTACTGAAGATTCATCTAATATTAAAAAGATAAAAGAGAATATAATGAAAAAAATATAGCAATAAATTTGATAGTCCTGATGAAAGGGACAAATTTGTTGACAGATATAAACCACAAACCTGCATAGTCTATTTAAGTTGAATTTTATCTCAAAACTTTCCCACAAAGAAAATTCCTGACCCAGGTGGCTTCACTGGCCAAGAAAGATATTTTGTTTAATAAATAAATGCCAATTCTACTCAAAATAATTTTAAAAAATGTATACTGTCAAAAGAAATCAAAGCTTTTGCCCATACATAGACTTCTACATGAATGTTCATGGTGGTTTTAGTTTTAATAGACAAAAAACTTAATAATCCAGATGTCTACCAGCAAGTAGAAAGCTTGATGCAACTCAAATGTCTGTAAAAACACACTGTGGCATGAACAGATAATGGAATACTGCTCAGCAAGAAAGAACAAAATATTGATATATGATACCAAATGTATGAATCTAAAATCATTAGCCAAAAAAAAAGAAGCCAGGTCCTTCCTTAAATTAGTGTATATTATATTATTCTCTTTATATACAATTATAGGATATGGAAAATAGCTTATAGGGACAGAAAGCAGATTGATAATTTCTTGGGGAAAAAAAGATAATGTGAAAGAGTACAAAGGGAGTGAAAGAGTATAAAAGGGTATAAAGGTAACTTGTGAAAAATAAAAATATTTGCTGTTTTCACTGTTAATGGTTTAATAGGAGTTAAAGGTTAATGGTTTAATAGGAATAAAACATCAAACTGTTAACTTTAAATATGTACACTATGCATGTCAATTATATCTCAATGAAGAAGACGGGAAAAATGAATTAAAGAAGCAAAGAATAGAAATTACAAATAGTAAGTGAGTAACAAGATAGTACATTTTAACCCAAACATGAATGATTATCTTGAAAATAAATGTTCTAAATATTTCAAATAAAAGACAGAAAGTGTAAGAAAAATTTTAAAAAAGGACTAAACTGTTGTCTGTGTCAAAATCACTCTAATAATAGAGGCATAGCTAAGTTTTAAGTAAAAGATAGAAAGAAGGTATATCATGCATTAATTCTCAGAATGTTAGAGTAGCAATATTTGTATCAAAAAAGTAGACTTCAGAATATATATATATTACCAGGGGCATGAGAGACTTGTAATATAGTAATAAAGGGGTCAAGTAATCTGGAGCATATGATAATTTTAAATGTTTATGTTCCCATAACCACTAGCTATTCAGATTACAAAGCAACAGCTCATAGAATTTAAAAGAGTAATGGACAGTTTCAGAAATCTCCAACACTCCTTCCTCAGTAATCAATAGAATAAGACAGAAAATCGATAAAGATAGAAATGACCTGAATAGCACTATCACCCAACTTGACTTAATTGATAATTTTACCAAAAGAAAAAGAAAATGGAACATTTTCAACATTTTGGGATAGGTAAAGATTTTTTACAGAGAACACAAAAGCACTAACTGTAAAATATATTGACAGATTAGACTTCAAAACATTTTAAATATCTTTTAATTAAATCATACCATTAACAAAATGAATAGGCATGTTGCAAAGTAGGAGAAAATATCCACAACACATACATCTAGCAAAGTGCTAATATTCAAACTATGTAAGGTACTCCTATAAGTCTATAATAAAATAGACAACCAGTAGTAAAAAAGAAAGTACAAAACAAAACAAGAACTGATAGACCAAATCAACAAATGGCCAACAAGGGCCTGAAAAAAAATGTTGACAATCAATTGTGACCAAGAAATGCATAGTAAAACTACATTAACTACAACCATATGACCATTAGAATGATAAAACTCCATCATTGAACTTTAATGCTAAATGAGATCAAGGATGTGCCTAAGCCAGAACTTTAAAACTTTACTAGTGGGAGTGTAAAATGGTACCACCACATTAGAAAATTGTGTCACTCCCTTAAAAAGAAAAACATATCTCTTTTTTCTTAAATATGTACCCATATAAATAAAAACATATTTCTGCAAAAATCCTTGGCAAGAATGTTAATAGAAACTTTACTCATAATAACCAAACACTACAAACAGCCAGTTATTGCAGAAAAATATTATTATCTTAACAGAATAATTATTTTCAAATCTGTGGTTTATTCATGTAATAGAATACTGTTTAAATATAAATGGGGGGCATCCGGGTGGCTCAGTGGTTGAGTGTCTGCCTTTGGCACAGGTTGTGATCGAGTCCCACATCAGGCTCCCCATGGAGAGCCTACTTCCCCTCTGCCTCTCTCTGTGTCTCTCATGATTAAAAAACAAAATCTTTAAATAGATAGATGATGATGATAGATAGATGATAGAGAGATGATAGATAGATAGATAGATAGATAGATAGATAGATAGATAGATGATAGATAGATAGATGATAGATGATTGATAGATAGGGTGCCTGGGTGGTTAAACGGGTCATGATCCTGGGCACTTGGGGTGGAGCCCCACATCCAGTTCCCTGCTCAGTGGGGAGTCTGTTTCTTCTTCTCCCTCTGCCCTCCCCCCCACTTGCTCATGCTCACTCCCTCTCTTTCTTTCTTTCTCTCATGTTATCTCTCTCAAAAGAATAAATAAAATCTTTTTAAAAAATAAGAAAAATAAAAAGCAATAAACCTAAGTACATGCAGAAACCTGGAAGAATCTCAAAAACATGCTGAATGAAAGAAATCTATATTTTGTGATTTATTCATATGAAGTTCTAGAACAGACAAACCAAGATATGTGATAAAATTTATGGTATTAGGAAAAACAAATAAAAGAACTTTTGATATTAGGTTGCTACAGTGAGAGATGGAGTTGAAGACACTAGAAAAATTTCTAAGATAATGGAAATATTTTACATCTTACCTGAGAAGGTGGTTATATAAGTGTATAAAATCTCAAAACGGATCAAATGGTAGACTTACCTGTTATTTCACCAGAGAGAATAATAAACTCCACCTAACAACATCTCCAGAAAAATTACAAAAATACTGGAAGTAATTACACACACATGCATGCACACAGGTGAATATGAATGAAAGCAGTTTTTGAGTGCAGAAGAAATAATAAGCATTCAAATATATGTGCATGATGAAGGTAGTTCATTCAGATACATGAAGATATGGTCCATCTGAAAGTGTTACTTGTTACTGCAAAGTATTGAAAGAATTTTTTTTCTATAACATGCCCTGGAAAAAAGTGACTAATACAATGTTGACATAATGTCAGCTAATTTAAATTAGTAAATGCTTATTAATAGATTTGTGAATATATTTACATTATTTTGTTGACTTTATAAACTAACAGTAAGTACTTAGCAAGCTACTACTCCATGTCCACTGGAGTGAAAGGACACCAAAGAAATGGAGAAGAATGTCTATAATCTGATCTTACTAAAGAATTGGTGAATGCATTGTCAATCTTCAAGCTTAAAGGTTCAAAAATTTAGAACATTTGGGATATAAATCTTCTAAAATAGTTGTACACACAGCTATCTTTGCAAAGTTATATGTATGTGAAGTTACAATTAAGTACATCCTTGGCATGGTACTGTCATTTAATGATATCCTGAAGGACTGTTAAAGAGCAAAGAATCCTTTACAACAATTGTTTTATTGATTTTACTTTCAGGCTGCTAATTTATAGTTTATCTTCTCCACTAGTATGAGAAACCTGGTAAGTGTATCTTTTAAAATAATTTTTCAAAGTAATAATTACAAACCAGGCACTGTACTAGCAAGATCTGTATTAGCCACTGTGGTAACATGCTTTGGTAAACATCGTTCATCTTTCCCTGCTGGCACCCATTTTCCTCTACTCTTGGTACCAGCATCCAGATTTTAGAAGAACAACCTACCATGCCCATTCAGAATCCAAGTCATTTTAGTTTGTAGGCTTGTGAATCAGGTTGTAGCTATTAATATATACATTCTCACTGGCTGTGGTCTTTTGGGGTCCAAGATTACCCAGGGGGAATCCAATGAGGATCAATCCTAGGATTTTGTGGAACTATTGGAAAGGAAAAGCTATTTCTCTGCTATATTTACTATGCCAAAGGAAAATATAACCCTAATGTTTCTCCTGATGACCACCATATGGAGAAGACTCTTGGTATTCAAGGCTACACAGAAGAAAACAGAATCCAAATATAGAGAAAGAATCGCATTTTGCAGCATGATTTGAGGTCCCTGGATTCAGTCATTTCTAAAGACTCATCCAAGGCTTGTTAGTTATATAAGCTTTTGTGAGTTCTATTTCTGGCTGTTACAACTTAGAAAGACTGATCTAATAAGCACACACAATCTCATTTATGCCTATTACTGCTCTCTGAGTAAATGCTGTAATTCTTCACATTTTACATAAAGTAATCTTAGGCTCAGAGAGATTAATATCTAGCCTAGGTAATGTTGTTATTAGTTATTAAGTGGTAGAGTCAAGATTCAAACCGATGTTTATGTAACACCCAAATCCAGTCTTAAACTTCTTAAGCCCACTTAACCACTAAACTCCACTCTAGAACTATTGTCAGGTGGGGATATGTGAACAGAAGCCAGTTTTGTTTGTTTGTTTTATTTTACATATGAACATTCATTATTTGTTTTTATATTTTATTATAGAGAGTGTATGCAAATAGGGGAAGAAGCAAAGGGAGAGGGAGAGGGACAAGCACACTACTCACTGAGGAGAGAGCCTGAGATCATGACCTGAGCCCAAGTCAGTGCTTAACCAACTGAACCACCCTACACATGACCATTCATAAATCCTACTACCAGCAGTTTGACAATCCAGCTCAACAAATGTACTTGTGTTAACCACTAGTCATTGAAAAGGGACAGTATAATTTAAGTGGGGAGTATTATTATGATATAAAATCCTAGATTCATCAAATATAAGCATAGGATGCATGTAAAACCAATGAACTTCAGTAAACTTTTCAATCTGTATTCTCTTTTTCCTCCAATAAATCTGATATTTCATTGATATATAATCTTTTGATTGATTAGACTCATAGAACATATTTTTCTTTTAGTTTCTTTCCCAAATAACTATGTTAGTACCCACCCCCCACCCCCCAAATTAGCTCTAGAGACATCTTTGCTTGGATTGGCTCAGTCACCTGATTGAAAATGTATGGATTAGGAAAGGTGAAAAACATAGTATCTGGGTATTGAAACAGTTTGCTTGATCAAACTTTAGTCAGACTCCTGAAACTTCTAGGCCCATCAGTGCACTTTCTTGGCAAATCTAGTTTTAGCAAGAACTCTGCTAAGTCAGTTTTGTTGAAACCCTCCACCTTTGACACCTGATCACCCTTCGTATCTAATAGGGTTCTTTATCTTCCATCGTTCCCCAGGTGATACCCCTCCTTTTGCTGCTTTTGCCAGTCACCAATGGCCTCTATGTTTCTTTCTTTTTTTTTTTTTTTTTAAAGATTTTATTTATTTATTCATGATAGTCACACAGAGAGAGAGAGAGAGGCAGAGACACAGGCAGAGGGAGAAGCAGGCTCCATGCACCGGGAGCCCGATGTGGGATTCGATTCCGGGTCTCCAGGATCGCGCCCTGGGCCAAAGGCAGGCGCCAAACCTCTGCGCCACCCAGGGATCCCGGCCTCTATGTTTCTTAATTCAAATATCAATTCTTAGTTCTTATTTATCCTATAAGCATTATTTGGTGTAAGGGAAAGTACAAATTAAAAAGAGAAGGCTTATTTTTTCCTCGTGAAAATAAGGAAAGAGACTTCTTGTGCCTCTTTTTTTCTATGAACATTTATTTCAGAAAATTGTAAGTTAGAAAATTTAAGTACTGTCTCCTCTCTTTGAAATGTATATTAATCCTTTTGAAAACTAGATGGGTCTTTTATCAGGTTTATAACCCAGAAATATCTTTATTAAGTTCCAAGGAACCATCTCTTTGAAATGTAAACATACAGAGTGATAGCTCTCTTGTCTTCCAGTTTG
The DNA here is from genome assembly GCF_048164855.1 of Canis lupus baileyi. Lineage (NCBI taxonomy): Eukaryota > Metazoa > Chordata > Mammalia > Carnivora > Canidae > Canis > Canis lupus. The sequence goes on along the minus strand of NC_132847.1, from coordinate 32,913,382 downwards.
TTTGGGAAGGTAGGAACTTGACTTTGGAGGACACTCTGTTCCAAGTTGCAAAATTATCGCCTGTAATAAAGATATGAGATATTGCTTTTTGTTGTTGTTGTTGTTTTTCTCCTCCAGATAGCCAATTAGCCAACACAAATGGTCACTCCAATTACTGGGTAAAATTAGGATAAGCTATCCGTCACAAATAGTGAGGTGAAGTCCTTTTACTTGAAGACTAGATACAGTTTATCTTAAGAACATTTATGCAATGACATGTATATGCTAGGCTATATTAAAGGGTAAGTTTTTTCCTGTCTTTACAATCTCTTAGTGCATTGCCTGTGATATGTATCACATTCTGGCTTAATACATGTTCTATTATAAAAAGGTTTTCTTTCTCTACTATCTTTGTGGAAAGGATTTCTGTCAGAAGATTTTGTTTTTAATTAAATTTCCCTAGTGTTGATAAAATTGTCATTCTTTTTTTGGCTTCCATAATTCCATACTTGCTTGGTTTTCCTCACTAGTTTGACACTGCTTATGGTTCTTATTTCATTCTCCCAGAATGTCTTATGGCTCAGTTCTGGGTCCTCCCCTGTTATTTACTAGATTCATCTTTTGATGAGCTCATAGAAGCTCAGTGATTTTAAAACCCATCTATTAACTGATGACTCCCCAATTTTTATCTCTAGCCTAAACCTCTGCCCTGGATTTAGGTTCACATTTCCAGCTACCTAGTCAGACTTTCTACTTGTATGTGTAATAGACTTCTTGGAATTATGTCTAAAAATGAATTCTTGATGTTTCCCTCAAGCCCTGTACTAGTACTTTTCTCATCTTAGTTAAGGACATCATCATCCAATTGCTTTGGAAAAATAACCGACATATAAACATTAAGTGAAACAATAAAAACAGACTCAATGAAAATAGTAATAAGATATAAATTTTTAGATCGGTGAAAATATTATACCCAGAAGCATCATAAAATAATAATATGTAAATAACAAAGTTGTCCATTACATTGTATATTCATCAAGAAATAAGAAGTTCAAAGAAACAAAAGAATGCAGCACATTTCCATCCAGAAAAAAATGAGAGAAACAATAGGGAAAAAGGATGTACATAGTTATCAGTGCTAGGATATCATGAAGAATTTTGACTACAGTATAACAAAAAAAAAAATTGATTAGTAGAAACATGTATTTTTCTGTAATAAAAGTGAATAAACCAATATCTTATTATAAATGTTCAAACTCAAAATTCCCCACTACAATCACTTTAACATTTTGAAATGGGAGAGCGAGGTTCTTGTCTCGTGTTGTTAAATGAATCTCCCCAAGGAGAGTGGGTAAAGTGATAGAGTTTTATTAAGTAGGATACAGAAAAAGCTCTCAGGAGTGAAAGGGGTCTCATCTGGTGTCACGTGATATAGGAAAGACATTAGGAAAGACATCACAGCAAGATGGCCAAGAAAAAATTTTTGAGATATCTTTGGTGCAAAAAGGTGAATTTTTAAAGCACAGAGACAGGACCCATGGGCAGAAAGAGCTACACCCAAGTCACGAGGAGTGCTCCATTATATACTTCTGAGTTGGGAGGGAGTTAAGGATAGCTTAAGTCTCTAGGAAATTTTAGAAGCAACGTTGCCAGGACTTTGAGGGGGTTAGCTATTGCTAGGAAAAGGTCATTTATTAACGTCTAATAAAACCTTAGTCATGAGATCCTTCAGATGTATATCGGTGGTCATATGCTTGGGGGATGATTGCCAACATGTATGGGGGGAGGGTAGTGATATAGGACGTTTATAAAGGAACTTTTTAATTTTATTTATTTATTTTTTAATATTTTATTTGTTTATTCATGACACAGAGAGAGAGAGAAAGAGAGAGAGGCAGAAACACAGGTAGAAGGAGAAGCAGGCTCCATGCAGAGAGCCAGATGCGGGACTCAATCCCTGGTCTCCAGGATCACTCCCTGGGCTGAAGGTGGCGCTAAACCACTGAGCTACCCGGGCTGCCTCTATAAAGGAATTTTTATCTGTTAAAGTAGATTGACAGCATCGGGGGTGGCGGGCAGGCTAAGATTGCTTTTTGCCCTTAGCAAAGTATTAGCATTGAGGTAGTTGAGTCCCTAGAAGGTCACTCTGCCTGTTTCAAGGTCATGTCAATGGGCAGTACGTAGTAAGGACATTTAGTAATTTCTCTTCTGCCTTGGTTTCCACATCAATGTGCAATACTAAGTTGGTACCTTATAACAAGGATGAAAATAAAGTGTGCTTACTAGACATGTACTAGCATAGCTCATTTCAGAGTGAGTTAAATTGGCATTTTTATTGTGTCCTGTAGTTTAGCCTTTAGAGATACAGTCAATTATCTGGAATTTGAATTTCTCTGTTTTTCAAAGAAAATAACTTATAGGCAGTTTTGTCAATTGTTACCATGTTAAAGAAAAAATAGTATAAGGTCTTGGTTCTGATAATATACATTCAGATATATTACAGAAAATGCATGTAATTGTGAAAGGAATCACAAAATATTCTACCACACATATAAAATGATTGAATCTACTTATTTTTCTCAAGCACACTCATACAGATGTTAGTGAAATATATTTACTTTACAAATCTAGAATTTAATTTTAAATTTGCAAATCACCACTGAATATCATAGGTCTCCTTAGTCATGGTGAAATCAGCAGGTTTAGCATTGCTCTTATTTCAGAGTACAATTGAATGGAAACAATAGGTGATATTTCGATTATGGAGATGTAATGTGATCTTGATTTGTTTTATTTGGATGGAAGAATGGATGGATGGATGGATGGATGGATGGATGGATGGAGAAGTTGTTTAACTTACTATGTTTCAGTTCTTACCAGTGTGATATATATTTATCAGGTATTTTGACTTATCTTCATGGTATTTAATATGATTTCCTACTATTATATTTGTACAGACATTGTAGGTTGCCAGTCTATTAAAAAACAACAACAGGGGATCCCTGGGTGGCTCAGCAGTTTAGCGCCTGCCTTTGGCCCAGGGCGCTCAGTCCTGGAGTCCCGGGATCAAGTCCCATTTTGGGCTCCTGGCATGGAGCCTGCTTCTCCCTCCTCCTGTGTCTCTGCCTCTCTCTCTCTCTCTCTCTATCATGAATAAATAAAAAATAAATAAATCTTTAAAAAAGAAAAACAACAAAAACAGCAACTTGTCCAGACTCAGTCTTTTACTTTAAACATATCAGATGAATAAAACATATGACATTTTAAAACAGAATTCATCTAAATGCAATATGATATCCTGAGTTTGATCCTGAGTCAGTTAACTGTGTCATTGTTTTTAATTTTTGACAAATGTATCATAGTTATGGAATAAATATGTATCATGAATATGTTAACTGTAGAGGATACTATCTCGATGAATTTATTGTTAGTTTGTTGAGAAAGATAGATAAAAGGTATGTTCGTTCTTTTCAATTTTTCTTAAATCTAGTATCTCTCCAAAAAATATATGTTAGAAAATGAATTGTCTCTGGTTCTGATTTACTTTATTCACTTTCATATCTATTAGAGACATCCTCTTAAGTTCTGACTAGGAAAAACCAGTTGGCAATCATTCATTTTGTTTTATTTTTTTAAGTCACAAAATGAGGACTAATTTGGTCTCTGAATCTACCCTTGAAGGAGGAAATGTGTTTTATTTTTTCTTTAGAGTATTGTTTCATAGAATGTTCTGTGCTCTTTCATATGGTATATCCTATCCCTGGAATGATTTGTTGTATCTGGTAAATTCAAACCTTTCAGGACCATATCAGTATCTTTTTTATAAAATGTTTCTTTAACTTCCTTGCTCATTAAAATATTAGTATATTCCAATATATAAAAATAATAATATGGCAATGTTTTGTACTTCATAGATCTATGTAATCATTACATTATGGTCCTCAAATGTTAATTTATCAAAATTATCTGAGGACCCTGTTACCCAGCAACAAACTACTAAGACTTTTACTAGTTTGCTCTATAATCTGAGTCCTTAATAGAGACTCTCCTTTGAAGGAAACTATATTTTGAGATATACTGTTTTATGGTAGGAACACACTTCATTTATCTTTCTGTGCCAAGAATTATAATTTATTGAATCCATATTAATGAATGAATCAATTAGTTAAATTATTAATAACAGGATAGACTAAGGGTAAATTAGATCTAAATTCTCAAAGGGCAGCTTGAGAAATGTGTTCTTGAAACTTAAATGAAGACAGAGAGGCTCCAAGGTTGTGCTTTATTAATTGAATCTGGCTCAGGACTTGACCTATATTTGATTTTCATTGAAAGTATTTTTAAATGAATGAGAAAAATGTATCATTTTTCTGTTAATTTGGAGACCCTATAAAATCTTTTATTTTGATACTCAAATTTACAAATTTTGGCATAAAAATTTTAGACACAAGAGAAGTTGGAAATGGAGTTTAGAGTTCCCATATACTTGTCATTCACCTTCCTCTAAAGTTAACATCTTACATAACCCTGGTTTACATATAAAAACCAAGAAATCAGTAGTGATACAATGCTAATAAAATCTATAAACTTGGGATCCCTGGGTGGCACAGCGGTTTGGCACCTGCCTTTGGCCCAGGGCACGATCCTGGAGACCCGGGATCGAATCCCACGTCGGGCTCCCGGTGCATGGAGCCTGCTTCTCCCTCTGCCTGTGTCTCTGCCTCTCTCTCTCTCTCTGAGTGACTATCATAAATAAATTTTTAAAAAATAAAAAAATTAAAAAATTAAAAAAATCTATAAACTTTATTAAGATTTCATCTGTTTTTCCACCTAATATCGTTTTTCCATTCCAGGATCCAAATGAAGATCTCACAGTGCATTTAGCTACTCTGTTTCCTTTAGTCTACTCCAATGTGTTACATAGTTCCTTAGTCTTTATCTTTTATAATCTTGGCATTTTCAAATTCATAATTTTCACCTATTTAGAATTTCCTGCTTCTTGAGTCTGTCTGATATTTCTAATGATTATATTGGGGTTATGAACTTTTGGTAATAATCCCTCAGAAGTGAGGTGCATTTCTTTATTTTTAACCAATTTCTTGAGATATGATTGACACATAATTAGTTGAAATATATACATGAAATATGTACAACTTTGTAAGTCTGGAGGTATGTGTATACCAGTGTGACCATCACCATAATTTATGCCATAAACATATCTATCACCTCCAAAAGTTTCTTCCCATTCTCTATTTATTCATTTATTTTTTTGTGATAAGAACACTTAATACAAGGCCTACCCTTTTAGCAAATATTTAAGTATATAGCATTGTTACCTACAGGCACTATTCCATGCCATAGATAAATAAATGACTTATTCATTTTACATAACTGACTTTTACCCTTTGACAAATATTTCCTTATTTACCCTGACTCTAGCCCCTGGCAACCACCACTCTGCTCCTACAAATATGACTATTTTAGATTCTTCATAAAAGTGGTATTGTAGCATTTGTCTTTCTGTGTCCGGCTTATTTCATTTAGTGTAATGTCTTCCAGGTTCATCTGTGTTGTATTAAATGACTGGATTTTCTTTTTAACATTGAATAGCATTCCATTGTACCTATGTTCTGCATTTTCTTTATCCATTGATCCTAGATGGACACTGAGGTAGTTTCCATGTCTTGGGTATTGTAAGTAATGCTGCAATGAACATGAAAATGTGGATTTTTTTTTGAGATCCTAACTCAATACCTCTTGCTATATACCCAGAAGTGAGATTGTTGGATCATATGGTAGTTTTTTGTGTGTGTCTTGTTTTTTTTTTAAGGAAACTCCATACTGTTTTTCATACCCTCACTGAATTTCAAGAAGCTTCTTCTTTACATATTTTAAGTTGAAATATAACATTTTTTTTTAAATATTTATTTATTTATTTATGATAGACATAGAGAGAGAGAGAGAGGCAGAGACACAGGAGGAAGGAGAAGCAGGCTCCATGCCAGGAGCCCGATGTGGGACTCGATCCCGGGACTCCAGGATCGAGCCCTGGGCCAAAGGCAGGCGCTAAACCGCTGAGCCACCCAGGGATCCCTATAACATTTTTTTTAAATCTTTTTTTTTTTAATTTTTATTTATTTATGATAGTCACAGAGAGAGAGAGGGGCAGAGACATAGGCAGAGGGAGAAGCAGGCTCCATGCACCGGGAGCCTGATGTGGGATTCGATCCCGGGTCTCCAGGATCGCGCCCTGGGCCAAAGGCAGGCGCCAAACCGCTGCGCCACCCAGGGATCCCGAAATATAACATTTTTAATTATATATTCAAGTACAATTGAAAGGATAAAATTCCTTGTGTATTATAAATATTGACATTTAAAATAAAGAAGTCATATCATTCATTTAGTTTTATCCAGTGGGAATGAAATACCTTTATAGTATTCTATTTAAAATCATCTTTTTAAAATACTTTAATAAAAAAGCTTTTATTTCACATATTTTCTTCTTTTACCATGCTTTTGTTACATTTTTCACTGCTGATTTTCATGTTAATGTAATGTTTTATGTTTATAGGTATAATACAATTATTTATAAAATATATTTTTTATCATACATGAAATGAGAAGATAATTTAGGATTTGAAGAAATAGGGCCATAATCTGATCTAGGACTTTTAAGCAGATAGTCTCATTTTTGCTTCTGTTTTTGGAATAAACAGATGTGGGATATGATAGAAGAATGGAAGATACTGAGTAATCAGGCAAGAAATTTTGGGGATTAGTTCAAGATGATAACTGTGTAATGGTGAAAATTGATCACTTTCTGGGTACATTTTGAATGTAGAGGCACACAATTTGTTGATAAATGAGGGATGGAAAATGAGAGAATGAAATGCTAACACATTAATGTTTTTATTTGTTTAACAGAGAAATGGGAAAAATATAATTAACATTTACTAGATGGTGATCAACGTTGGGACACGTTAAGATGTCATTTACTCTCCAAGTCACAATGGTGGATAGGGAATTTGAATTGTCTGGAAATTGGAGTAGATTTTCAGACTAGAGACATAAAGCTGAGAATCAGCAGCATAGATTGTGCTTAAACCTTTGTGACTTAATGAGGTTATCTGGAAAATGAGTTCAAAGAGTACAGATAAGAAAGAGGCATCAAGGAAGACTAAAACCGTGTGGCCAGTTATTAGAGAATTTTCCTTGAATGCCAAGTTTAGCAATGCTTCAGGAAGGAGGAAATAATTGCTGTTGAAATAATTGTGTTGGTTGAAGTAAGATAGAGGCTGAAAATTGACCATTGGATTTATTTTTGTGTGGGTTATGGCTGACCTTGAAAAGAAAGGTATAAAATTGTAGTGAGAGTGAAAGTCTGATTGGAGTGGGATTTAGAAAATAAGTGAAAAGGAACCGTATATTTTTAACTCATAATTTTGTTTTTCAGATGTATTATCAAAAGGGGCACAGAGAATTAAGATGGTAACAGCTGGAGAGTGAGTTGGTATCAGAAGACATATTTTATCCTCCTTCATGGGAGAGATAAGAAGAAGTTCATATGCTGATAAGAATGATCCAATAGAGACACAGGGAAGCAAATAATGATTCAAAGAGAGTGAGAGAGGAAAAATGCTGCAGCAACAGCCCTAATTAGTTGAGAGGAAATGAGTGGGATTTGCCTTTGGCTAAGAACATGGATAGTTTATTTATAATAGGTAAAAGCAGATTATACCAATACAGAGGTCAAAAGTCTGAAACAAAACTGGTGATTAAAGCATTGCTCTCTTAAAGAAAAATCTAATATCACTTTTTTCTGAAGCTGAAAATTATTTTATAGAGTTCAAGTCTTGGTAATTCATCTTTATGTATGTAGTGCTAATGTAAGAATTTATCATGAACTGTTTTTATAAAATGATTAATAAAGAAAACATAAAAATAACATACTTTGGAGATTATTTTTTAAAAGTTGGAAGCCAAAAAAATTTTTAAAAAATAAAAATAAATGTTAGAAACCTCTTCCATTTTTTGAATGAGAAGATAGACTTCAAAAGTTGCCTTATGTATTTCTCAAAATCTTATGATGTAGGCATTATCATCCCTATTTCATAGGTGAGAAAATAGTCTCAAAATAGGTAATTTGCTGAAAAACATAGACAACTATTTGAGAAAGCTAGAATTTCAATTAAGATTTCTACCCCTCTTGATGTCCCCCTCTTTAAGCTATCCTGTGTTCCTTGTCAAGAGATTTATATCACAATTAGCTTGTACACTCATGGATCTTTCTCCTGTGACACCTTAGAGAAGGCTGCCAAGTTTTGTAGTTGTACTAGGTGACCACAAGAGAGTTTTAAAGAAGATTAAGAAGTTTTACTCCATAGCTAGAATGCATTTGACCCTCTCATCTTTCTATCTTATTGATTCCCTTCAAGTTACAGCATCATTGAGTGCCCTGGAAAAGCATTTTGCTATCATTGGCCCACCACTGATTTTTTGATGCTCTGGAAGATAGCAGCTGAGGGAAGACTTTCTGTCAATGCATTTTGATGTCTTTCTATTATCACATATGCATTAGGAAACTGCTCCCACAAAATTCAACTGACCTAGTTTCCTATTTCTTAAGTCATATTCTATTTCCACGCAAACTTGAAAGTGAAATGTTAAATAGAATACATCATTTACTCCAAATTAAAGTATACTTTAGGTTTATATTTGTTCCATATTTTATATGCATCAACGATTTTCCTTAAATAAAGCAAAATAAAAATGTACAGTACTTAACTTGATTTTAAAGTACATCTTTATTAAGGAAAAATATTCCTGCTTAGAAAAGCTGAAAGGTAAAACCACAGTATTTGGCTCCTTTTCCACATGAATAAATATATAAACAGTCTGTGGAAATACAGATCCCCAAGCAGGTGGACAATTTTTCTTTTCTTAGGAGCTTAGCTGGAATCTTCATTGATCTTCTTCATAAGACAAGTTCCCATTGGAGTTGGACTGGCTTGTTCATTTTTATTTTATTGATAGTTAGGGTTTTGAAAACATGAAAATGTGCTTCTAAAATATGTGCTTTAAAATTTAATAAGAAAAAGCCGAGTAGATTTAGATGTGGGCAATTTAGTACATGAGTATAAGCCTTTAAAAAATGATTCTAGAAAACAAATTATTTAAAAGCTAAAAAGGTGTATATTACAGCTTGTTTCTCTTATGTCAATTAATTCTCAAATATGTATGTCTTAGATATTTCACTCAGAGGACTTTGCTTGTTTGGTGCAATGTAGCCATCTATATGAAGCTGCACCACAGATATTTTTACAACTGAATAATCAATTTTATTTAGCAAATCAGAGGAAGGTAACACTAAAATAACATATAAGAAACCTTACTATAAGTTTTTATTTTTTAATTTTTAAAAGATATTTATTCATGAGAGACACACAGAAAGAGGCAGAGACACAGGCAGAGGGAGAGGTAGGCTCCCTATGGGGATTCAAGGGCAGAACTTGATCCCAGGGTCCTGTGATCACGACCTGAGTCAAAGGCAGAACTCAAACACTGAGCCACCCAGGTGTCTGTAGTATAAATTTTTAAATTACATTTAGAGGTGGCATAAATGACTCTTTTTTGTTTACACCAAGAATGGCTCTTCTTTCTTATATTAGGATATTAACTTACTATGTTATTAGAAATCAGTTGTTGAAGTGGCAAGCATTGATAGATATTTCACTTAAAAGGAAAAGTGCCTTATGTCATTGAAAAGGTAGCAGCTTATCACTAGCTATAGTTGAAGTAGTCTTATTATGTTGTTGTTTTAATATTAAATTAAATACACACAAAAAATGCTATGAAGTACAAAGACAATCACAGGCTAACATTTTTCTTTGAAAAATATCAGCAAGAAATAAGTTGGAGAAATGCTTATATAGCCATTCTACTTAGGAGTATTGAGGAAAGAACCTAAGGGGAAAAAAATGTAGCTGCAGCAAAGAAGATTAAGCAGAGAGAAGTGGTGAGAATGAAGTAAATAAGGTAATTTATTCCATTATTTACTAAATATCTATTGAACACCCAAAATGTGATAGATGTTATTCCTCATTTTATATCTTTAGAATATCAACTTCTAATTACTTACCAAACATCAAAGGTTTTAATCTAATTTTATTTATTGCAACCTGCACTACTGCAATGAGTATGGACAAAATTATTCTATTAGTACTACTGTATTCTATGAGGATTCTAGGTCACTGATCAGAGACGGTGGGATTTGCTGTCATCGAAGAGGTTCATCTCTGAAAAAATGTTTATGCTTATAAAACATGAAATTAAAAGTAAATACTAGACATCAATAAGTGCTTACTGATATGACTATGAAACACAGTATTATAACTCAAGTCAACAGCAATTTGACCTATTACTTAGATGCAATAAAAATGAAATCACAGGATAAAATTAGCAAATTATTCTTAATTGGCAAAAAAAATATTAAAAATAAGATTTATTTTAAAATATTATTTTAGGGCCACCTGAGTGGCTCAGTGGTTGAGTGTCTGCATTTGACTCAGGTGGTGATCCCAAGATTCTAGGATTGAGTTCCACATCAGGCTCCTTGCAGGGGACCTGCATCTCCCTTTACCATCTCTGCTTCTGTCTCTGTGTCTCTCATGAGTAAATAAATAAAATCTTAAAACAATAATAATAAAATAAAATGTTTTTTTAATGTGTAATATGATTTCTAAAGTAAGTCCCAAGATCCTACCAAAATTTTAAAATGGCAATTATTACCAATTATGTTTTAATAGAATGTTAGTTATCCTATATTAGACTTTGTTACCAACATAAACTTTATTTTGTTCTCATAAAGATTTTACTCTGAGAAGAAAACACATAATTAGAGGGAAGAAGTTAATACGTGTAGAGCAGAGATTGACATATGATATGGTGAATGTGAATGTGAATGATACAGTGAATGTGTGGTTTATAAAAGGGGGGGAGGTCCTATCAAGTTAAGAAACATGCCCAGAGTCACATTGTGGGTGGGAAAAGAGATAGCATTTAAATATACTTCAAACTACAAGCCCATTATTTAATCACCACAGTGTGACACTCTCAAAGTAAACACTGTAGAAGTTTTTGGTGTCAAATAAGCCTGTAAAAGGAACACAAGTTGAATGGAGATGGTAAAAGGAAGATCTGAAAGTTTTTACCCACGTGCACTTGAAATAAATAATTAGCTACAATAATTCACTGAAGCTCCCCCCTAGGCCTAACGAAACAAGAATCATGATATTTCACCCACCATAGTTTTAATCTCCTTTCCTGTGTGGGAGAAAGAAAGGCATCTAGAAATTTAAAGAGCATCTAGAGATTTAAAGTAAACGGGAGAGCTATCTGTCCAGTGCCCAGGGTATCCCCATGCCAGGAAGATACTAATTTAATGTTTCTGGGCTCATTCTGTAACTGTTTACTGAAGGCAGATAGAAGGAAGAGTAATAATGGCAGCTGTATATTGTGTTTACTATGTATTGTTTACAGCTTATGAGAAACAGAACACCTGAGAAAACACAAACTGAAATCCCCATGACATTTTTCGATTTTCAGTGATAGTAATTGATGTACTGGTGATGAGGCTCAGATAGGCAGAAAAATATTGACAATAATAATGGAAAATATTTTCTCTCTCTTTTATGGCATAATATCAGAGAGTGTTCAAGAATTTGTAGCAAGTGGAAATCAATAGGAAAAGTGGAAATGAGCTCCAAGAATTTTACTTATTTATTTTTTAACATCAGAAGTTGATCAAAATTAACATAGTCTATTTTTATTTAGGTTCTTTCATATTAGAATTTAGAAAAGAGATAAAAATGTATCTGAAATGTAATACATAATACAGAAACTTTACTTAGAAAACTTTCAAGATTGTAAAAAAAAAAAAAAAAAAAAAAAAAGAAAACTTTCAAGAAAGGCAAAGTAAGGGCAGAAGACATTTATTTAATCTCAATCACTATTTTAGCTTGAACATTCATTGGGATAAGTAAGACAAGATAAAGGACATAACTCATAAATAAGGGTCATGACTTTGAACCTTTTGTAAGGAATGTCCCGAGACATCTATCCACTTTCCCAGTCACCATATTTCATGCACCTAATGCATATTAGGAATGTGTCATATGACTTTTAGAAGAAAGCAAGTATTGAAAAGAAAAAAAACAAAATCAACAAAATAGTAAAGCAAATTTCCTATTTGGCTACTCTGCAACTTGTGCTTTGGTGTTGTGTTTGCATTTTTGTTTTTTGTCTCTTTCGTATTCAATAACTGAAAGAAGTGGATTTAACAGTGAAGTCTATATTTTTTTTCTGATCCAGGATCTATGACTTTTATTTTTATCTCTTATTGTATAATTAATTAGTTAATTAATTAAACCACTTCACTGAGGTATGATAGACATGTAAAATATTGTACATATTTAATGTTTACAATTCAGTGTGTTTGAGTTACGTACACGTATAAAACATTCACCACTATCAAGGACAACATACCCACCACCTCCCTAAATTTTCTCCTGTTTTTATTAATTTTTTATGGTAAGACCACTTAATATAAGCTTTATACTGTTAGCAAATTTTAAGAATATAATACAATATTGTTAACTATAGACACTATGCTGTACAGTACAACTCTAGAACTTTGTTATCCTGTATAACTGAAGCTATAGCTTTTTACCATCACCTCCTCATTCCTGTCTCTTCCTCCTAATACTGTTACCATTCTTTTTTTTTTAAAGATTTTATTTATTTATTCATGAAAGACACAGAGAGAGAAAGTGAGTCAGAGACACAGGCAGAGAGAGAAGCAAGCTCCATGCAGGAAGCCTGATGGGGGACTCGATCTTGGGTCTCCAGGATCATACCCTGGGCCAAAGGCAGACACTCAACCACTAAGCCACCCAGGCATCCCTACTGTCACCATTCTATTCTCTATTTCTATGAAGTTGACTATTTTAGATTTCACATAAAAGTGGTGCTATGTAGCATGAATCCTTCTGTGTTTGGCATTTTTCACTTGGCATATCTTCCAGGTTCATCCATATTGTCTCAAAAGGTAGAATTTCTTTCTCTTTATAAATAGAATAATATTCCATTATATTTATTATTTTTAACATTTGAGGAAGCTAAAAATAATTTTATTGTATTTTTAAAACTTTATTGAAGTATAATTAATATATACTGTTAGATTAATTTCAGGTGTACAATATAATGATTTGATAATTCTATACACTGTTCAGTGCTCAATAACTACACTCTTAACATCCTTCAACTGTTTTTATTGTATGTATATATCACATTTTCTTATCCATTCATCTGTTAATGGACATTTAGGCAGTTTTCTTCTCTTGGCTATTGTGAATAACACTGCCACAAACAGGAGAATGCAGAACATGGGAGTGTCATTTAAGTTCTTTAGATAAATACTCAGAAGTGGGATTGCTAGACTGTATGGTAGTTCTTTTTCTAATGTTTTGAGGAAACTCCATATTGTTTTTCATAATGCCTGTCCAATTTACATTCCCATCAACGGTATAAAAGTGCTCTTCTCCCTATTCTTACCAGCACTGGTTGTCTTTTATTTTTCTACTGATAAGCAGCCTAACTGATGTGAGGTGGTATCTTTTTGCAATTTTGATTTGCATTTCTCTGATGATTAGTAATGTTGAGAACCTTTTCATATAGTTATTGGCCTTTTATAGGTCTTCAGAGAAATTGTTCAGATTTTCAGTTAGATTATTTGGTTGTTGTTTTGTTTCTTTTTGTTGTTTGTGTACTTGTTCTTTTTGCTGTAGAGTTGTATGTGCTTATTATATATTTTGCATATTAATCCCTTGCCAGATGCTCAAAACAATTTACAGATTCAATGCAATACACTATCAAAATTCTAATGGCATTTTCACAGAAAAAGAAAAAAAAGACCAAAAACAAAAACCCAAAACAGTACTAAACTTCGTATGGAACTTCAAGAAAGCCTGAATAACCAAAGCAATCTTTAGCAATAAGAACAAAACTAGAGGCATTGGACTTCCTGATTTCAAAATTACATTGCAAAACTATACTAATCAAAGCAGTATGGCACTGTCATAAAAACAAGTGCATAGATTGATGGAATAGAATGGAACACCCAGAAATAAGTCCATACATTTGTAATTGTTTCTGAGGGTTATGTATTGGGAATGAAGTGTGTGTGGTATGTGAAGTTTGAATTTTTTTTTTTTTTGAGGCTTATAAGAAGGGTCATTATGTCCATGATGAAAAAATTCCTGTTGCAGATATATTAATTATCTGAAAGATAATCTTATTTATGAGTACTTAGTCTTGACAAAGTATTGAGAGAATTAGGTTTTTGTTTTTCACATGATTCTTGTGTTCAGAGAATTGTTCTTTTGTTAAGATCAGAGCGATTCTGAGTGTCATGAATTGGGCCATTTACTTAAGATCCACCTCTCGGTTTGTAGAGATCATAAGGTAGAGGCCGTTTTTACTCAGGTAACTCATACATTCACGGATTAAAAATATTTACTGAGTACCTTCTTTGTGCTGAGCATTCAGCTGTGTGTTGGATATAACAATGGTCAAGAAGATGAAAGTCTTTCTCTTATACAACTTACAGTCTAGTAATAAAAGCAATAATAAGATGATTATAAGTATGAGTTTATAAAGGAGAAATATAAAAAACATAATAATAAGGAATTTAGGATATTAAAATGCTTTCATGACAATTTTTATATGTATGAAAAACACAAATATCCTTATATCTGGGTGACCAGTCAGCTAAGCAGCTGCCTTCAGCTCAAGTCATGATCCCAGGTTCCTGGGATCGAGCTGTGTCAGGCTCCCTCCCTGCTCACTGAGAATCCTCCTTTTTCTCCTTCTACCCTCCCCTCTGTTCAGGCCCTGGCTCACTCTCTCTCTCAAAGAATAAATTTTAAAAATCTTTAAAAAAAAAAAAAAAAAGAATCTTATGCCACCCTTAAAAAACACCCCTTATTATCAAGCTAAGGAACTCAGAAATAGTATTATTTTTCCCTTCTTCTTTATGCCCTTCCTATTATTATTATTTAAGTTTCACCTTTAAGTTTGCACTTGAGAAATATTTGGATTTTTTTCAATTTTTCCATTATTCAATGCATATTTATTGTGTGTATAGTGTTCCCAGATACTGTGATAGGTACTTTGTTTTTTTTTTTTTTGTTTTGTTTTGTTTTGTTTTGTTTTAAGGATTCTTTCTTTGCCTTCATATTGTTTACAGCCTAGTGCAAGAGATGTAAATGGGGTTAGGTACATAAGTGGAGTCACAAAAACCATATCTAAACTAATGCACAGAACATAATTAAGTTTTAGCCAGGCAAAGAAAAATAGAAGAAGAATGCATTTCAGGTGAAAAGAAAATATGTTCAATAGTTCAGATATAAGGAGAATGCATTACTTTTAAAGAGTTTAGAATGATTCATTATGTCTAAAGCTTATATTTGAAAAGTGAATAATACAAGGATAGTAAACATTTCTGGATATCTGTTGTTTGGTGAGCCAGAGCAATTAGATAATATATGAAATAATAGTTAAATATATGCTACATTTTACTCAGTTCTTGAATCCATCTGACTGACTTCAGGTTTAGGCCACTGTCAGAAGGCTGCTATCATAAGTGGTACAAAGACCTATAGCTACAGAGGAAGGCAATTTTCCCCCATTCCCTACCATTATACTCTGTGAGGGTAATATTTGTATCTGCAAGAGCAGGACTAATATACATTATATAAGTTATATAAAATCCTCAGACTGAAATAGGAGTTTACTGACACCATAACTACAATTAACATCATTGATGTTTTCACTTTCCTAATAGATCAGGATGTTTGGTAGCTTTATATCCCCTTAATTGTGAGTTATCAAGAGAAATAGAAAATTAAGAAGTTAGAAAGTATTGAAAGGTTTTATCGAGCACATAGAGGTGTTGGAACTTAATCTGAAAGCAGGTTTAAGATAATCATGGACTGTGATATGATTATTCCAGTGAAAATGAGCAAAGTGTTTGGGTAGAAGTAAAAAAAATTAATAAAAGAAACATTATGATTTGGGTGTGTAAATTAAATGAGATCCATATAAAATTCCTCTATAATTTGAAGCCCTGGAATTCAGTATCACAGTTTTTGAGAGAAAGAGGCTATGGCAGATTTACTCAGACAAATGACAGAAGTTCAATTTTACATGAATCATATCTAAGATAGAAGCTACTCTCTTTGAAGTCTTTATAAAACATCTTAAGTTATTAGGATGAGAAATAACAAAATGAAATATGCAGGCTAATTTAGATATAATTTTTAATCATCTATTTCCCCTTGTATTTTTGTTCTGTGGTTAGAATACCAATATAATAAACATGGGCCGCATGTTCCTTAGGATATTTTTAAGAGGAAATATAGTATTGTTTAGCCTTCATCAGAAAATAACAATGATAACAAATATATTTTAGGGCATCACTATAAAGTAATCTCTGATATTAGTGAAAAACATCTCTGTGGTTTTTTGTAAAATAATAGCATCTGAAAAAAAAAGAAAAGAAAACAATGTAATGAGAACATAACACTAAATACCATGATTATTATCATCATCATTATTATTGTTGCTTTTTATAAATTTTCTTAGAAAAGGATTGGGCTACAAGCTATTTGAAACACCTGAAACTGTAAACAATGTTATTTTGTTCGAATGAAATAAAACTTCTATCTTTCCTAGATTCTCAAAGGGTCTGTGACTCAAAAATCACTGGAAACAAGTTTTATGGAGTTTATTTTTCAGGTGTGAATGTTTATGATTGTATACAAATCTGTATGTGCCTTGGGATAATGTGAGATTGAATTAGGATATGCAAAACAAAACAGCTCCCAGATAGACTGTAGCATAGGTCAACTTTAGCTCTGTTTGTTGCTTATTCTTTGTTGAAGACACTCTTTAGAGGACAAAAGGGATTTGCCTCTTCCTTGTTAAGCTGCATTTTACTTGGTGTTCCTTGTGGATAAATATTTCTATTGGGTTTTTTTTCTTTTCTTTTGAGGTCAAATGAGCTCTGACATGAAGCACAAGAGATACAAAAATGAACACTGAGAGGATGCCACATTTTTATGTGTTTTATTTTCACCCTGCATGACCAAGCTAAACTCTTACATGACTATACCTGCTATATGGCTTTGATGTTATCAGAGGCCCCTGGATATCACTTTAACTTCTAGAGTTGCATATTTGTTACTACTTCTACTTCTTATTTTACTTTTTATCCTTTATAAAAAGGACAGTTCTCTCTGTCTCTCTCCTTTTTTCTCAAGAATATTTTGTTGATATTTGGCAAGTTGATACATAAGGATGTATTATCCTCCTGCTTACTACAATATTCTTAGTGAATTTAACATATTTTAAGAAATGAATTAAAAAAGAAAAGAAAAGAAAAGAAAAGAAAAGAAAAGAAAAGAAAAGAAAAGACAGAAGGGCACCTGAATGGCTCAGTGGGTTAGGCATCTGCCTTCAGTTCAGGGAATGATCCCTGGGCCCTGGGAGCAAGCTCTGCCTCTGGATCTCTGCTTAGCAGGGGAGTCTGCTCATCCCTTTCTCTCTGCCCCTAGCCCCAACTCCCACCCCCAATTGTGTATATACTCACATGTGCTCTCTCTCTCAATCTCTCAAATAAATAAAACATTTTTTAAAAAAGAACTAGAATCTAGAAAATGGTACCATCCATTACCAATTCATCCCCTTAATATCTAATATAGAGGATATGTGCCTGGGAAAGTAGATGAAAAGAGACTTAATTCAGTTATGTTAAAAGAAATATAGAATTTAGGTTTTTGAAAATCAGGAATATCAGTTTCTACATTTATGATAAGAATCAAAACTTCAATTTACTCTGTTTGGATTTGATCATAGCTAGGACAGGGCAGAGATATTGTGTGGCTGCCTTCTTATCATAGCCTAACAAAGATTTGGATATTGCCCTACATAAATCCTGGGGTAAACTAAGTGAGGAGAATATTCTTAGTATAAAGCTAAGGATCCCTGGCATGACTGTCTCTAACTCTGATTCCATCCTTAATTCGCATACTTCACGCATTTCTTGATATCTGATGTGCAAAATAACAAAATAAATCCAAATTATTTTCTTTTAACTCTGTCTTAGTTTCATAGATTCAAAGAGGAATTTCATAATATCTGAAGAAGCCACCTTAATTTCCAATCCTGGATCCAATCTTTGTAAGGATAAGTAACAGAGAAATATTATCTGACATAGGTATTACATTTCAAAGAAAAAAATCTTCTACAGCATGGGATGGGAAACTTTTACTGTAAAGGGCCAGATAGTAAATATTTTATTTTGTTGGTCAGAAGGTATCTGTTATACTCAACTCTGCCTTCGTGGCATATGTAAAATTATAGATAATTTGTAAACAAATATTATGGCTGTGTTCCAGTAAGAGTCAACAGCAAGCAGCCCTAAGACAGGCCACTTTGTCATGAAGACTGTTTTGAGTTATAAAGGAACCAAAACCTAACAGATTCAGGAAAAGCACTTTACCCCCAACCTTAACTGCCTGAAAAGAATTAAGGTGGAAGACCTGCTTCAGGAAGAGATATATCATCATAGATAACTAACAACATTATAATATGAATTAGGTATGGCAGACAGGGAGTTACCTAGAAAGGCCACTTTGATCTCTTTGTTGCACTGTTTCTGAGTGGCCAGCAAACATTTGTTTACCAAACCTTTACTCTTTCTCATCTTCCTGTAAATTGCTTTCCTTTCTTCTGAATTCCCTGACAAATACCCCCTTCTTATTAGTTCAGAATTAACATTATACCTCATTTTGCTTGATTTTTTTTTTTTTTGGAATTTCCAAGTGGTATGGATTCTTCATACATACATTTTAAAATTTGATTTTCTTCTCTTAATTTTTCTCTTGTCAATTCTTAGTCCTGCTAAAGACTTTTGTCCCTTGTCAATTCTTGGTCCTGCTAGAATGATGTTAAAGTGGACATGAATTATTGATCCCCAATAGGTGATAGGCCAGATTTGTCCTGTAGGCTTGCTGAATCAATCCTATTCAAAGAATCAGAATGAATATCTTACCAACATGCAAATAACAGGAAAACATTTTAAAAATTTCTTATTCACGCCCATGATTAAAAAAGAAATTGACTATATCAAAATAGAGCCAGCAGTGATGAAGATGAAAACATAAATGTCAAAGTTGAAATTACAGAGAAGTTGGTGAACACCCTTTTATATATTGTAAAATACTGAATAGGTATAATTTTTGGATAGATATAATGACTACACTAAATGCTGGTAAGAATGAGGATAAATTAGATCACTTGTGGTTTTCTGATGGGAATGCAAAATGGTAACATCTCTTTGGAAATGTCTTCATCAACTATATATGAAACTATCACAGGACCCAGGAGTAGGACTTCTGAGTATTTATCCCAAAGAATGCTGAAAATGTCATGTAAAAACCTTTAAACACATATTTATTCAGTTTATATCATAATAACCAAGAACTGGAAACAATTCAGATGATTTTCAACTCCAAAAAATATGGTACACTCATGCTATGGAATACTACTCAGAGTATAAAGTAAAAGGAATGACTATTAATACAGAAAACAACCTGGAATAACCTCCAGTAAATTTTGCTGAGGGAAAAAAGGCCAATCTCAAAGAACTTTTCAAAAGGTTACATACTGTGTAGTTCCATTCATACATGTTTGAAATGGCAAAATTCTAGACCTGGATGACAGATCAGTATTTATAAGGGGTTAAGGAGGAGGTGGGTGTGAGGGGCAAGTAAGCCAACATGAGGGAACTTTATGATGAAAGCATTACCTTGACTGTATCAATGTCAACATCTGATTTTGATATAGTTTTGCAAGATGCAACCACTGTGGAAACCCAGGTAAAGGGAACTCAAAAATTTCTAGTATGGTTTCTTAAAACAACATATGAATCTACAATTCCCTCAAAATAAAATGTCAATTTTAAAAAAGGTGAAATAAAGACATCCTTGGAATTTTAGGGGGAAGGGAGACTTTTTTCTAGTAGAAGTGTTTTGCAAAGATATTGAAGGGACTTTTTTAGGCTGAAAGCAAGCAATATAAAAAAGTAATTCAAATCCAAACAAGAAAAATAATAAAAGCACTTGTAAAGGTAATTAGCAGGTGATTTTAAAAGGCATTATAATTGCATATTTCTTCTCCTTTTTTCTCAACTGATTAAAAAGCAATTGCATAATACAATGTGTATATAATTATATAATAGCACAAAGGAGGTGGGTGAGAATAAAGCTGTATCAGAGTAAGGAAATGACACCAGATAATTAACTTGAATCCATAGGAACATATGAAGAGAACCAGACTGGTAAATAAGAAAGTTAGTATAACAAAATCTGCAAATATATGCTTTCTATTTTTCTCTCTCAGCTTCTTTAAAAGAAAGAGCATTACATAAGGTAACAATTATAGCAGGGTATTGTTGAGCTTGTAACATATATAGACACAATATGTATAGCAAAAATAACACAAAAAGAAGAAGGGGGAATAGGACTGTAAAGGAGTAACATTTCTATAGCTCTGGAAATAACATAAATTTGAAGTGGATTCTGTTAAGATAAATTTTGTATATCCAGAGTAACAAATCTTAAGTGGATTCTGACAAGATGAATATTATAGATCTAAAGCAATCACTAAGACTTTTAACACAAAAACATTGGAAAATTTATGAAAGGAGTTAAAATGTGACACTAGGAAATATTCTGTCAACACAAAAGAAAGGAAGAACTGAGGGAAAAAAAACAAGGCATAAAGAAAAAAGGAGTCAAATAGCAGAAATGAAACAATTGTATCATAATAGCTAGTAACGTAAAAGAATTAGGCAATGTAATCAAAGACAGAGATTGACAGACTGGATTGAAAAGCAAGATCCAATTATATTTTATCTACTGGAAATACACTTTATATTCAAAGACACAGTAGATTGAAAGCAAAAGGATGGGAAAATATTAATGCAAACAGTAATTATATCAAAATTGGAGTGATTATACTAATATCACAAAACATAGACATTAAAAGAATAAAAGATGTTGCTAGAGGGACATACTATAATAGTAAAGGGTCAATCTACTAGGTATTTATAATAGTAATAAACATACATTCACCTAAACAGAGAGCCCAACAAGAAATGTGAAGCAAAAATGACAGAATGAAAAAATACACAGCTCAACAGTAAGAGTTGAAGTCTTTAATAGCCAACTTTCAATGATGCATATAACAACTAGACTGAAGATAACAAAATTATGGAAGACTAGCAGACATACACAGAACACTTAACCCTAAACAAGACAGTACACATTCTTCTCAAGAGCAGGAACATTTGGGACAATGTGTGGCTCAGAGGTTGATCATATATTTTTGGCTCAGGTCATGATACTGGGGTCCAGGATGGAGTCCTACATCAGATTCCCTATGTCTTTGCCACTCTTTGTGTGTCTCTCATGAATAAATAAATAAAATCTTAAAAAAAAAAAAAAGAGCAGGAATATCTGGAACATTTTCTAGTC
Organism: Canis lupus baileyi; assembly: GCF_048164855.1. Taxonomy (NCBI): domain Eukaryota; kingdom Metazoa; phylum Chordata; class Mammalia; order Carnivora; family Canidae; genus Canis; species Canis lupus. The sequence goes on along the minus strand of NC_132847.1, from coordinate 32,891,747 downwards.
ACTTTCCTGACCATATCTTAGGTTAGAAAACAAACTTTAATAAATATTTATAAATAAACTTTAATAAATATTTAAAACCATAAACTAATATAACACTCTGTGTTAATTATATTTAAGCTAAAAATTAAATTGTGCAAGTATTCAAAGATACCTCACCATAGAAGGTATACAAACAGTAAGAAAATACTACAAAAAGGCCCTGAGAAAATGCTCTGCATCACTTGCCATCAGGGAAATACAAATCAAAACCACCATGAGATACCACCTCACACCAGTGAGAACGGGGCAAATTAACAAGGCAGGAAACCACAAATGTTGGAGAGGATGCGGAGAAAAGGGAACCCTCTTGCACTGTTGGTGGGAATGTGAACTGGTGCAGCCACTCTGGAAAACTGTGTGGAGGTTCCTCAAAGAGTTAAAAATAGACCTGCCCTACAACCCAGCAATTGCACTATTGGGGATTTACCCCAAAGATACAGATGCAATGAAACGCCGGGACACCTGCACCCCGATGTTTCTAGCAGCAATGGCCACGATAGCCAAACTGTGGAAGGAGCCTCGGTGTGCATCGAAAGATGAATGGATAAAGAAGCTGTGGTTTATGTATACAATGGAATATTACTCAGCCATTAGAAACGACAAATACCCACCATTTGCTTCAACGTGGATGGAACTGGAGGGTATTATGCTGAGTGAAGTAAGTCAGTCGGAGAAGGACAAACATTATATGTTCTCATTCATTTGGGGAATATAAATAATAGTGAAAGGGAATATAAGGGAAGGGAGAAGAAATGTGTGGGAAATATCAGAAAGGGAGACAGAACATGAAGATTCCTAACTGTGGGAAATGAACTAGGGGTGGTGGAAGGGGAGGGGGGCGGGGGGTGGGGGTGACTGGGCGGCGGGCACTGAGGGGGGCACTTGATGGGATGAGCACTGGGTGTTATTCTCTGAGTGTTATTCTGTATGTTGGCAAATTGAACACCAATAAAAAATAAATTTATTATTAAAAAAAAAAAAAAAAAAAGGCCCTGAGTAAAAGGAAACGTAACGGCAGCTTGGGTGGCTCAGCGGTTTAGCGCCACCTTCAGCCCCGGATGTGATCCTGGAATCTCGGGATCGAGTCCCACATCAGGCTCCCTGCATGGAGCCTGCTTCTCCCTCTGTCTGTGTCTCTGCCTCTCTCTCTCTCAACCCCCATGTCTCTCATGAATAAATAAATAAAATCTTAAAAAAATAAATAAAAATAAAAGGAAACTTAAAAAGATGATTAAAACTAGAATTGTTCTACAAAAACACTGGAATTAATTGAAAATCAAGAACAAAAGAAAGTGGGAAATTGACGGAAAAGTGGAAATTCAAACAAATGTTTATAAAAGCAATAGATCAATAATAATAATAATACTCTAGAAAATCCCTTGAGATGGATCAAACCAAATATGCTACATACTAAAGCTGTGGGGATACAGATAGAAAAGTGCTTAGAGGGAAATTTATACCATTTAACATCTGTATTTGAAAAACAAACAAAAAAGATTTCAAGTCAAGAGCTTTAACTTACCTTAAGAAACTAGAAAAAAAAAAGTAAACAAACTAGAGAAAGTGAAACTAAAACCCAAGAAGAAAACAAAGTTTTTAAATTGGACAGAAATAAATGAAATAGATATTAAGAAACAATTTAACAATTAAAAACCCACAAAATATGAAAAAAACTGAAATGACTAAAATAAGGAATGAAAGAGAAGGCACTACTACCAATGTAAGGAAAATAAAAGGATTGTAAGAAAAGGCTGAGAGCAGTTGCACCCAACAAATTAGATGGTATGATGAAATTCCTAGAAAAACACAGAATATTGAAACTGATTCAAGAAAAAAGTAAAAAAACTTGATTGGAAAAGAGTAAAGAGATTGAATTGTAGTTAAAAATTTTCCCGCAAGAAAAAACCAAACCCCAATGGTTAATGGTGAATTCGACTTAACATTTAAAGAGGAATTAATACCAATCCATCACAAAATTCTGTAAAAAATAGGAGAGATGGAATATTTATGAATTCATCCTATGAGGCCAATATTATACAGATACCAAAACCAGACAAATGTATCACAAGAAAGGAAAATCATACACCAACATTCTTTGTGAATCTAGATGCAAATATCTTCAATGAAATACTAGCAAACCATATATAGCATCATCTAAAAAGACTAAAGGTCATAACCAAGTGGATTTTATCAGTAATGTATCGTTGGTTTAACATCTGACAATCAATCAATGTAATATACCATACTGATGAACTATAGAACAAAAATCATGTGATTATATCAGCGAATGCAGAAAGAGCATTTGAAAGAATCTAGCATCTTTTCAATATAAAAACACTACAAAGACAGGAATACAAGGGAACTTCCTCAACCTGATAAATGGCATCTTGAAAATTCCATAGCTAACATCATACTTAATGGTGAAAGACTGAATGATTTCCCTTTAAGTTCAGGAACAAAATAGTAATGCCAACTCTCACTATTTCTATTCAGCATTGTACTAGGAATTGTTGCCAGGCAGTTAGAGAAGAAGAAATAAAAGACTCAGTATTGGTAAGGAGAGATTAAAACTCCATCTTATTTATTTATTCTCAGATGACATAAACTTATTTATAGAGTCTTAAGTAATCTAATAAAAACTACAAGAATTGGTAAGTTCAGCAAGCTTTCAGAGTACAAGATGAATATGCAAAAATCAATCTGTCTATACACTATCAATGAATAATCCAAAATGAAATTAGAAAATCAATTCCTTTTACAATAACATGGAAAAATAAAATACTTAGAAACTAATTAAGCAAAAGAGTATAAAGTTTATATACTGGAAATGAAACTTTGTTAAGTTTATTAAAGAAGACCAAGGAAAATAGGGGTGCCTGGGTGGCTTAGCAGGTTAAATGTCTACCTTCAGCTCCCCTCATGATCCCAGGGTCCGAGGATCAAGTGTGTTGGGCTCCCTGCTCAGTGGGGATCCTGCTTCTCCTTTTCTCTCTGCCTACTGCTTCATCTGCCTTTGCCTTTCTCTGTCACTAAATAAATAAATAACAAATAAATAAATAAAATCTTAAAAAAAAGGTTTTTTTTTAAAAGAAGACCAAAATAATGGAAAGATATTGTTATATTTCTTTTTCAGAAGGCAATACTTTTGAGATGGCAATACTCCCCAATTAAGCTATAGATTCAAGAGAATCCCTAGCAAATCTCATTTGACTTTTTTTTTTTTTTGCAAGAATTCACAGTATGGTCTTAATATTCATATGGAAATAAAAGACTAAGAATAGTCAAAAGAATCTTGAAATCAAAGAGCATATATGGAGAACTCGTATTTATTAGCTTTAAAATTCACTACAAAGCTACAGTAATGAAAAGCACAAATGACAGAAAAAAAGATAAATTTGACTTTATCTTAAAAACTTTCATGCTTCAAAGGTCACTCACAAATAAGCATGTAAATATAACTGAACATCATTAGTGACTAGAGTGATGTAAACCAACACCACAGTGAGATACTGGGCTAGGTTGGCCATCATAGAAATGTACATATATTAGCAAGTACTGATAAGAATATGGAAAAATTATAACCTTCATTCATTGTTGGTAGGAATGTGAAATAGTACAGTCACTTCTCAAAACAATTTGAAGTTACCGTAGAATATAGAAATTCCACTTCTGGCATATATCCAAAATTAATTAAAACATACATTCACACAAAAAAACTTGTTCACAAATATTCACAGTGGCATTATTCAAAATGGTCAAAAATTGGATGGAAACAACCCAACAGTCTATCAACTGATGGATGGATAAATAAAATAAAATAAAATAAAATAAAATAAAATAAAATAATGAAGCAGTGATATATGCTACAACATGGATAAAATTTGAAAACATTTTGTAGGTGAAATAAGTTACAAAAGACCACATACTGTATGAGTCTATTTGTATGAAACCTCCAGAATAAACAGATCTGTAGGGACAAAAATGTTGATGTCTGGTTGTCTGTGGTTGGATGGGAGTGGGAACAGGAGGATTTGGAGCAAAACTGAGTGACTGGTAATTAGGTACAGTTTCTTTTTGGAGTGATATAAATGTTATACATTGGTTGTAGTGCTTGAAAAATGTAATAATACATTCCAAATGACTAAGTTTTATGGCATGTGAATATATCTCATTAAAGCCATTTAAAAACTGAGATAACACTTAACACTTATTAAAATGAGTAAAACTTTAAATGTGTGACAAGACCAAGTGTTAGCGAAGATGTGAAGTAATTAAGGCCTCATATATTTTCTTTGGATTGTAAAATGCTACAGCTTTTATGCATTTTTTAGTAGTTTCTTATAGGGTTATATACTCAATTACCATTAAAATGGGTAATTCCAGTTCCTATGAATTCAACTAAGAGAAATAAAATTATGTATTCATACAAGTTATACAATAATGTTTAGAGCAGCTTTATTTATTATACATGGAATTAGAAAAAATATACAAATGCCTATCAAAAAGCAAATGGATAAACAAATGTATTATTCACAATTGCTTTAATTTATTGCGCCATAACAAAATACCACCAACTTAGGAAGTTAAACCCATGTAGATTTATCATCTTACAGTTCTGAATTCATTAGTCCATAATGGGTCACACTTAGCTAAAAAAATCAAACTATCAGCACAGCCTGATTCCTTCCTGGAGGATCTAGGAGAGAAAATGTTACTTTACATGTCCAGCTTTCAGAGCTACCCACATATTTTGGCACATGACTCCACCATCTTCATAGTTGGTAATGTTGCAATATGACATCTCGCTGTCACATGCTTCTGTGTTGTTTGAGGGGTTTGCACTGCCTATGTCTTTTTTCAAAAATAGCATAGAAGAAATTTATCATTTGAAAAAAAAATAGATTTACTCTTTAAACCTGAAAGTCAATTTCTAAGAAAATATTGTCTTATGGTTGGAATCAGACATGCATATAACATTTATAGTGCAAGAGTTTTGTCATGTATAAAGAAATTAACAGAGGAGGGGCAAGATGGAAGAGTAGGGTCCCCAAGTCACCTGTCCCCACCAAATTACCTAGATAACCTTCAAATCACCCTGAAAATCTACGAATTCGGCCTGAGATTTAAAGAGAGACCAGCTGGAATGCTCCAGTGAGAAGAGTTCGCACTTCTATCAAGGTAGGAAGACGGGGAAAAAGAAATAAAGGAACAAAAGGCCTCTAAGGGGGGAGGGGCCCCGCGAGGAGCCGGGCTGAGGCCGGGGCGAGTGTCCCCAGGACAGGAGAGCCCCGTCCGGGAGACGCAGGAGCTGCACCAACCTTCCCGGGTGGAAAGGGGCTCGCAGGGAGTTGGAGCAGGACCCAGGAGGGCGGGGATGCCCTCAGGCTCCCGGGGGCAGTAACAGAGGAACTACGCCCCGGGGAGAGTGCGCGGAGCTCTCTACGGGCTGCAGTGTGCACGGTAGGACCCGGAGCAGCTCGGAGGGGCTCGGGGGCGGCTCCGCGGAGGAGGCTGCGGGGCGGGAGCGCGAATCCAACAGCGCAGGCTCTGGAGCACAGGGCGCCGGGACACAGCCCAGGATCCGGCCTCCCCCGGGACAGGCAGAGGCCGGGAGGGCCCAGGGCAGCAAGGAGGCTCCTGCCCCGAGCTGAGCAGATCAGCGGCCCCGCCCCGGAGCCTCCAGGCCCTGAAGACCGAGAGCTCCGGAGTTACTGCGGGAGCTGACCCCAGGGCTCCAGAGCTGGCCCCGCCACTGAGGTTGTTCCTCCTGGGGCCTCACTGGATAAACAACCCCCACTGAGCCCTGCATCAGGCAGGGGCAGAGCAGCTCCCCCAAGTGCTAACACCTGAAAATCAGCACAACAGGCCCCTCCCCCAGAAGACCAGCTAGACGGACAAGTTCCAGGGGAAGTCAAGGGACTTGAAGTATACAGAATCAGAAGATACGACCCCTGTTTTTTGTTTGTTTGTTTGTTTGTTTGTTTTTTACTTTTTGATTTCTACTTGCTTCCCCCACCCTTTTTTTCCCTTTCTTTCTTTTTCTTTCTCTTTTTCTTCTTTTTTTTCTTTTTTTCTTCCTTTTTTCTTTTTTTCTTTTTCTCTTTTCTTTCCTTCTTTCTCTCCTCTCTTTTTCTCCTTTTCCCAATACAACTTGTTTTTGGCCACTCTGCACAGAGCAAAATGACTAGAAGGAAAACCTCACCTCAAAAGAAAGAATCAGAAACAGTCTTCTCTCCCACAGAGTTACAAAATCTGGATTACAATTCAATATCAGAAAGCCAATTCAGAAGCACTATTATACAGCTACTGGTGGCTCTAGAAAAAAGCATAAAGGACTCAAGAGACTTCATGACTGCAGAATTTAGATCTAATCAGGCAGAAATTAAAAATCAATTGAATGAGATGCGATCCAAACTAGAAGTCCTAATGACAAGGGTTAACAAGGTTGGAAGAACAAGTGAGTGACATAGAAGACAAGTTGATGGCAAAGACGGAAACTGAGGAAAAAAGAGACAAACAATTAAAAGACCATGAAGACAGATTAAGGGAAATAAACGACAGCCTGAGGAAGAAAAACCTACGTTTAATTGGGGTTCCCAAGGGCGCCAAAATGGACAGAAGGCCAGAATATATATTTGAACAAATCATAACTGAAAACTTTCCTCATCTGGGAAGGGAAACAGGCATTCAGATCCAGGAAATAGAGAGATCTCCCCCTAAAATCAATAAAAACCGTTCAACACCTCGACATTTAATAGTGAAGCTTGCAAATTCCAAAGATAAAGAAAAGATCCTTAAAGCAGCAAGACACAAGAAATCCCTGACTTTTATGGGGAGGAGTATTAGGGTAAGAGCAGTCCTCTCCACAGAGACTTGGCAGGCCAGAAAGGGCTGGCAGGATATATTCAGGGTCCTAAATGAGAAGAACATGCAACCAATAATACTTTATCCAGCAAGGCTCTCATTCAAAATGGAAGGAGAGAGAAAGAGCTTCCAAGACAGGCAGGAACTGAAAGAATATGTGACCTCCAAACCAGCTCTGCAAGAAATTTTAAGGGGGACTCTTAAAATTCCCCTTTAAGAAGAAGTTCAGTGGAACAATCCACAAAAACAAGGACTGAATAGATATCATGATGACACTAAACTCATATCTTTCAATAGTAACTCTGAACATGAAGGGGCTTAATGACCCCCATCAAAAGGCGCAGGGTTTCAGACTGGATAAAAAAGCAGGACCCATCTCTTTGCTGTCTACAAGAGACTCATTTTAGACAGAAGGACACCTACAGCCTGAAAATAAAAGGTTGGAGAACCATTTACCATTCAAATGGTCCTCAAAAGAAAGCAGGGGTAGCCATCCTGATATCAGAAAAACTAAATTTACCCCAAACTCTGTAGTGAGAGATGAAGAGGGACACTGTATGATACTTAAAGGATCTATCCAAGAAGCGGACTTAACAATCCTCAATATATATGCCCCAAATGTGGGAACTGCCAAATATATCAATCAATTAATAACCAAAGTGAAGAAATACTTAGATAATAATACACTTATACTTGATGACTTCAATCTAGCTCTTTCTATACTCGATAGGTCTTCTAAGCACAACATCTCCAAAGAAACAAGAGCTTTAAATGATACACTGGACCAGATGGATTTCACAGATATCTACAGAACTTTACATCCAAACTCAACTAAATACACATTCTTCTCAAGTGCACATGGAACTTTCTCCAGAATAGACCATATACTGGGTCACAAATCGGGTCTGAACCATACCAAAATATTGGGATCGTCCCCTGCATATTCTCAGACCATAATGAAATTAGAACTAATCACAACAAGAAGTTTGGAAGGACCTCAAACACGTGGAGGTTAAGGACCATCTTGCTAAAAGATGAAAGGGTCAACCAGGAAATTAAGGAAGAATTTAAAAGATTCATGGAAACTAATGAGAATGAAGATACAACCGTTCAAAATCTTTGGGATGCAGCAAAAGCAGTCCTAAGGGGGAAATACATCGCAATACAAGCATCCATTCAAAAACTGGAAAGAACTCGAATACAAAAGCTAACTTTACACCTAAAGGAGCTAGAGAAAAAACAGCAAATAGATCCTACACCCAGCAGAAGAAGAGAGTTAATAAAGATTCGAGCAGAACTCAACGAAATCGAGACCAGAAGAACTGTGGAACAGATCAACAAAACCAGGAGTTGGTTCTTTGAAAGAATTTATAAGATGGATAAACCACTAGCCAGCCTTATTAAAAAGAAGAGAGAGAAGACTCAAATTAATAAAATCATGAATGAGAAAGGAGAGATCACTACCAACACCAAGGGAATACAAACGATTTTAAAAACATATTATCAGCAGCTATCCGCCAATAAATTAGGCAATCTAGAAGAAATGGGCACATTTCTGGAAAGCCACAAACTACCAAAACTGGAACAGGAAGAAATAGAAAACCTGAACAGGCCAATAACCAGGGAGGAAATTGAAGCAGTTATCAAAAACCTCCCAAGACACCAAACTCCAGGGCCAGATGGCTTCCCAGGGGAATTGTATCAAACGTTTAAAGAAGAAACCATACCTATTCTCCTAAAGCTTTTTGGAAAGATAGAAAGAGATGGAGTACTTCCAAATTGGTTCTATGAGTCCAGCATCACCTTAATTCCAAAACCAGACAAACACCCCACCAAAAAGGAGAATTACAGACCAATATCCCTGATGAACATGGATGCAAAAATTCTCAACAAGATACTAGCCAATAGGATCCAACAGTACATTAAGCAAATTATTCGCCATGACCAAGTAGGATTTATCTCCGGGACACAAGACTGATTCAACACCCGTAAAACAATCAATGTGATTCATCATATCAGCAAGAGAAAAACCAAGAACCATATGATCCTCTCAATAGATGCAGAGAAAGCATTTGACAAAAGATAGCATCCATTCCTGATCAAAACTCTTCAGAGTGTAGGGATAGAGGGAACATTCCTCAACATCTTAAAAGCCATCTACGAAAAGCCCACAGCAAATATCATTCTCAATGGGGAAGCACTGGGAGCCTTTCCTCTAAGATCAGGAACAAGGCAGGGATGTCCACTCTCACCACTGCTATTCAACATAGTACTGGAAGTCCTAGCCTCAGCAATCAGGCAACAAAAAGACATTAAAGGCATTCAAATTGGCAAAGAAGAAGTCAAACTCTCCCTCTTCGCAGATGACATGATACTCTATATAGAAAACCCAAGTCTCCACCCCAAGATTGCTAGAACTCATACAGCAATTCAGCAGCGTGGCAGGATACAAAATCAATGCCCAGAAATCAGTGGCATTTCTATACACTGAGACTGAAGAAGAGAAATTAAGGAGTCAATCCCATTTACAATTGCACCCAGAAGCTTAAGATACCTAGGAATAAACCTAACCAAAGATGTAAAGGATCTATACCCTAAAAACTATAGAACACTTCTGAAAGAAATTGAGGAAGACACAAAGAGATGGAAAAATATTCCATGCTCATGGATTGGCAGAATTAATATTGTGAAAATGTCAATGTTACCCAGGGCAATTTACACGTTTAATGCAATCCCTATCAAAATACCATGGACTTTCTTCAGAGAGTTAGAACAAATTATTTTAAGATTTTTGTGGAATCAGAAAAGACCCCGAATAGCCAGGGGAATTTTAAAAAAGAAAACCATAGCTGGGGGCATCACAATGTCAGAATTCATGTTGTACTACAAAGCTGTGGTCATCAAGACAGTGTGGTACTGGCACAAAAACAGACACATAGATCAATAGAACAGAATAGAGAACCCAGAAGTGGACCCTGAACTTTATGGTCAACTAATATTCGATAAAGGAGGAAAGACTGTCCATTGGAAGAAAGACAGTCTCTTCAATAAATGGTGCTGGGAAAATTGGACATCCACATGCAGAAGAATGAAACTGGACCACTCTCTTGCACCAGACACAAAGAGAAACTCAAAATGGATGAAAGATCTAAATGTGAGACAAGATTCCATCAAAACCCTAGAGGAGAACACAGGCAACACCCTTTTTGAACTCGGCCCCAGTAACTTCTTGCAAGATACATCCACGAAGGCAAAAGAAACAAAAGTAAAAAGGAACTATTGGGACTTCATCAAGTTAAGAAGCTTTTGCACAGCAAAGGATACAGTCAACAAAACTCAAAGACAACCTACAGAATGGGAGAAGATATTTGCAAATGACGTATCAGATAAAGGACTAGTTTCCAAGATCTATAAAGAACTTATTAAACTCAACACCAAAGAAACAAACAATCCAATCATGAAATGGGCAAAAGACATGAAGAGAAATCTCACAGAGGAAGACATAGACATGGCCAACACGCACATGAGGAAATGCTCTGCATCACTTGCCATCAGGGAAATACAAATCAAAACCACAATGAGATACCACCTCACACCAGTGAGAACGGGGCACATTAACAAGGCAGGAAACCACAAATGTTGGAGAGGATGTGGTGAAAAGGGAACCCTCTTGCACTGTTGGTGGGAATGTGAACTGGTGCAGCCACTCTGGAAAACTGTGTGGAGGTTCCTCAAACAGTTAAAAATAGACCTGCCCTACGACCCAGCAATTGCACTGCTGGGGATTTACCCCAAAGATACAGATGCAATGAAACGCCAAGACACCTGCACCCCGATGTTTCTAGCAGCAATGTCCACAATAGCCAAACTGTGGAAGGAGCCTCGGTGTCCATCGAAAGATGAATGGATAAAGAAGATGAGGTCTATGTATACAATGGAATATTACTCAGCCATTAGAAACGACAAATACCCACCATTTGCTTCAACGTGGATGGAACTGGAGGGTATTATGCTGAGTGAAGTAAGTCAATCGGAGAAGGACAAACATTATATGGTCTCATTCATTTGGGGAATATAAATAATAGTGAAAGGGAATATAAGGGAAGGGAGAAGAAATGTGTGGGAAATATCAGAAAGGGAGACAGAACATGAATACTCATAACTTTGGGAAATGAACTAGGGGTTGTGGAAGGGGAGGAGAGTGGGGGGTGGGGGTGAATGGGTGAGAGGCATTGACGGGGGCACTTGACAGGATGAGCACTGGGTGTTATTCTGCATGTTGGTAAATTGAACTCCAATAAAAAATAAATTTAGTATTAAAAAAAGAAATTAACAACATTCAGGGGCTTCTGGGTGGCTCAGCTGGTTAAGCAACTGACTCTTGATTTTGTCTCAGGTCATGATCTTAGGGTCATGAGATGGAGCCCCACATCAGGTTCTGAGCTGGATGTGGAGCCTGCTTACGATTCTCTCTCTCCCTCTCCCTCTCCCTCTGTGCCTCCTCCACACTTCACACAGTTATGTGCACCCTCTCTCTAAAAAACAAGCAAACAAAACAAACAAACAAACAAAAAAAACACTTTCATAAAATAAATTAGCCATGGGGATGAAATGTACAGCTAGGTAACTATAGTCAACAATACTATATTGAAATTATGTAATATTATATAGTGATGGTAAACTAGATTTATTGTTTGTTTTTCAGTGAATACAAATAGCAAATCATGTCATACAGCTGAAATTAAAATAATGTTGTACATCAGTTATACCTCAATAAAAAGAAAATAGAAACAGCTAACTATCCAAAAGCGAGGGTAATAATTACATGGTATTGATGTATCCATACTATACATGGGAGGTTATCAGTAACTGTAAAGTCTGTATGGAATAGTTCATGACATAGGAAAGATATATCTATTATCTAAATGTCTAAAAATTATAACTGCATATCTATCATATGTATTTCTTTTTTTATTTTTATTTATTTTAAAGATTTTATTTATTTATTCACTACAGACACACAGAGAGAGAGAGAGAGAGAGAGAGGCAGAGACACAGGCAGAGGGAGAAGCAGGCTCCATGCAGGGAGCCCGATGTGGGACTCGATCCCAGGTCTCCAGGTCCTCGTCCCAGACTGTAGGTGGGGCTAAACCTCTGGGCACCAGGGCTGCCCTATCACATGTATTTCTAAAACAAAAAATATTACAAAACCATTAGTAGTATTTCTGCAGCTATTCATGGCTTTTATTATCTTTCTATATTTTATTCATGTATGCTATAAATGTTACTTTTACAAAACACATCTGTATTATGAATGTGTATTACTTCTGTAAAACAAAACAAAAAGAATGTGCCTAGTATATAATGTATGCTAAATAAATAGTAATTGAATGAAAATAAAATTAATAAAAAATGTGTAAAATAGTGTAATATGACTGAATATGGTTCTTTGTTTCTATCGTATAATAAAAAGTAAAGACTTGTATGATGAATGGAGAGCAGAGCTGGCTTATATCTGTGTATTTAATTACTTTTGTAGGTCAAAACAGCCAGACACTAGCAATTCCATGTTTCAGCCTACCGTATTGGAAAGATATTTTAATAGATAAATTATGGCATAAATATCCATATGGGACATTTGTGGGAAGAGAATACCCTTTTCTGTCCCAAAGTGGTTATGGTGAGATTTTCAAACTTGAGAAATTAAAAGGACTTTATTTACTATGATATATTTCTCATGTTGATAAAACTTTTTAAAATTCCTAGCTTAGACTCAGAATTCATTTTTCCATAATAACAACAGTATATGAAATCATTACATCTGCACCACAGCTCACAAAAGCCTGCTTCACTCACAATGTAGCTGAAATATAGTAGTAATTTATTCACATAAAATCATGTTTATAATAATGTTGCTATGGGAAGTAGAATATAGTTTATTTCTTAGAAACATTAGAAAACATGATTCCCATGAGACTAGAACCTATGTCCCCTTTGCTATTTATTGTACTACGAATAAAACTCCTTTAAAAGACTCCTGGCACAAGAGCATATTTTGCTTCAAGTGTTCATGGATTGGGCCTGGTAATGTATGCCATTACTGCTTTTAGTCTATTGTCCTGAGAGGATGAGTAGTAGGCCAGGCATTTGGGAACCTGGATATGTTCTGTTTCAGCTCAAGATTTGTTGAGTGACTTTAGTCAGGGTATTAAAATATTCTGTGACCGAATATACATCTCTGAGGAAAATATATTTCCTAACAATTATTCAATTCATTTTTTTAAGGTTTTATTTGTTTATTAGAGAGAGAGAGAGAGCACAAGCACGGGAGGCAGAGAGGGAGTAGAAGACTCCTTGCTGAGCAGGGAACCTCATGTGGGACTCCATCCCAGGACCCTGTTATCATGACCTGAGCAGAAGGCCGATGCTTAACTGACTGAGCTACCCAGGCACACCCAATTCAGCGTTGTTATTAATAAACATAATGAAATTCATTAAATATTATTTATGTAATATAAGCTTTTCTGTGGTTTTATAATAATGACTCACATTAGGCAACTGACTTAACTCTCTAGATCCAAAGTGCAATTGAATACAATGAATTAAAGCAACAAAACATATTCCCTAAATGTATCCTTCTGTTGTTGAGTTTTATTTGGGCTTGTTTATTTTGTCTGAGTACATAGAAGAGGGTATTTATGAACAAGAAGAGGAGAATTACCATAAAAAATATATACACAGAAACAAATATACCCTACATTGAGTGATAATGTGATATTTTAAAAATAAGAGATAGAGACACTGTCCTTCTAGTGGGACATGAGAATAATAATTGTGATTGCTAGACACTGTGCAATGTAGTAGATTATAAAATCCATATTAGAAAAGGTTTTTTTTTTAAATTTAGGAGATTATATTTATTATATATTACATATATATGATATGTAATATATGTTAATGTATATTTATTTTATAGTAAAGCAAAACAGAAAAAAAGACAAATTGATAGTGATGGAAAACAGCCAATAGCATGAAAACTCTATGCAGTTAATGTATAGAATATTTAGCCATAAATAAGGCTCACTCTCATTTAATGTAGCACTTGTACCTTGATATAGCAAAATTTTAGTATTTAATTTCTAGTTTCTTTTCATTTTTTATAGGTGAAAGTCATGAGCCAAATATGGTTTGGAGAAATATATTTGTTTTATTTTTCAATCATATTTTGCAATCTTGCCTATCTGCCCTACCTGCCATCTTAATCCACATGGTTCCTATCTGGATGGTTGGTTTTATGTTCTCCAGAGACAGTATAGGATATTAGTTAAGAGCCTGACTCTAATGCTAGACTCCCAGGGTTTAAATTCCAGGCCTGTCATTTCTACTGTGTGACCTTGAGCAAGATGCTTTATGCTTTAGAGATTCAAATTCTTCATCTATACAATTGGAAATGGAATAAGATTAATGAGAGGATTAAACAACTTCATGTACTTGGTACAGTTTTTGGAAAATTTTGTTCCTTGAATAGATGTCAGCTACTGTTATTGTTATTATTATTATCTTCTGCTAAGTATTCTTCAAATATAGGTATAATAATAACGTTAATAATGAAATAACAGAAAACAATGTTTATTGAGCACTTACTATGTGTCATGCATTGCACTAAGTGCTCTAAATAAATGCTATCCACTGATCCTCATAATAGCAGTTCAAAGCAACTTAAGGAATGTGCAAAAATCAAATGCTAAGAAAGACATGTTAAAATTTGATTAGATCCATGTATAATACTCTCACAGAGACTAAATGATGCCTTTCTGGTCCCCACTATCATGTATTTTACATCCAAATAAGGTCTCCCACATTCTAGGGAATCCAGTAAGATTTTTCCTTATCCTTCTCCCTGGACCATAAGGTCCTTTGATGCAGTTTCTACCTCACTGCATAATATTCAAGCTGCAAGTAATTTTTGTAAGCTATTTTACAGCTCTAGGTTTTGCTCAAATGCACAAACGTTTCTTGCTTTAGGTTTTGCTCAAATGCACAAACGTTTCTTAAAACATTTTGACAAGTGGCAAGGGGATTTTAACTATATTATAACTATATTATAGATATAATAGAAAATTAACACAAAATTCAAAATGACTATGAATTACCACAATTTAAGGACATAATATCAAATTAAAACTTTATGACTGCTTTGGTTAAGGGAGAGAACACTTTACTCAAAATTAGGAATGAAACTTGGTTATACCAAAGTATTATTAGCCTACAGAACATGTGT
This sequence comes from Canis lupus baileyi, assembly GCF_048164855.1. Taxonomy (NCBI): domain Eukaryota; kingdom Metazoa; phylum Chordata; class Mammalia; order Carnivora; family Canidae; genus Canis; species Canis lupus. The sequence goes on along the minus strand of NC_132847.1, from coordinate 32,876,563 downwards.
AGATGTGTGTTTGCTATGTGTTTGTGTGTGTGTGCGCACATGCATATACATGCAGTTGTGCGCACATGAGGATTTTATTTCACTGACTTTGGGTGATCTGTGCACTATCCAGTTCATAGAGTTGACTTCTTCCTTCTCTATTTGCCATAAACCAATGAGCAACTAGACTAATTCTCACCTCTCTGTTAACCTTGTTGGCATTTTTATGCTTTTGAATTGTAATAGTTGCATTTAGTCAACAAATTAGTCAAGGCGTGAAACTGCATATTTCCTTTATTGTTGCAGGAGACTTCTGATTTAGGACTACTTGATTACTTGCTTATACATTCCCTTCCCCTCCCTCCAATTTCAAGCAGGATGTGAGGCAGCTATTTAGAATATTGAATGTTTTCAGCTTCCAAAATTTGTGACCTTGATTCATTTAGATATGAATGAGAAATATGAGACATACTGATAAGACAGAGAATCTGAAAGGTTGTCCTACTTTCTATCTGGATCAACAGTTTCAAGGGATTTCATGGCTTTATCTCACTCAGAGATAAAGAGGTATGTGTGTGTGTGTGTTTTCCTGTGTGTATGTGCATAATAAAATGTTCACATTTTAGTGTTGAAAATTGTATTTGGAACAAATATCTGCCAACTAAATATAGATATATTTGAGCTGTTTTCTAGACTAAAAATTTCATGTCTACTTCCCTATTTGCTTTTGTGATGACTTAAAACAATGCTGATACAAAAAATAAAGATAAGAAAAAACCCAGATAAAACAGATTAAAATTTAATTAGGAAAATAGAAGAATATTCTTAGGAGCCAACACTATTGTAATGTGAAGCTTTCCACTAAAGCCTGTTGCATCTTCCTATTAAGAGTTAGAATTCTGGGGCAGCCCGGGTGGCTCAGCAGTTTAGCGCCACCTTGGTCTAGGGCCTGATCCTGGAGCTCCAGGATGGAGTCCCACATTGGCCCCCGTGCATGGAGCCTGCTTCTCCCTCTGCCTGTGTCTCTGCCTCTCTCTCTCTCTCTCTCTCTCTCTCTCTCACTCTGTGTCTCTCATGAATAAATAAATAAAATCTTTTAAAAAAACATGGATATCTTTACATTTCGAATACTTTGGATTATCAAACTAGAAATGAATGGGAAGGCACAATTTGTATATACTGAGTAGAACCATACACAATAAATAATATTGTCCTATTTTTGCTTTTGATACTATTTTGTGCTTTGACAGAGTATTTTTTAGCATGTATTGATTTATTAACTCTTAGTCATTCAAAAAGTATGTACTTAATAACATAAGCAGGTAATAAATTGATGGACAGAGGTACAGAAGTGAAAAAAGCAAGACATGGATTTGATGCTAGCATCAAATCTATGAGATCTAACACATTCCTACTAAAAGATAAACTTGAAATAATTTAAAAAGATAAGTATCACCATAAGTATCACATGGAAAAAAGCTTTATAATTAATGATTAATATTTATGCTTCCCTATTTAAAACAAAACAAAGAAACTCACAACTTTCACCACACGTTTGTCATTTCCCAAGAACTATAGTGAATAAGAGGACTATATTTTCTTCTTGTTCAGGAGAAATGTCATAGTACATTGGAAGATGTGAGTTTTCTGTTTTGTATGTACCAACATAATTTTCTCAAGTGAAGATTAGTATTGTAGCATTTATTTTATTTTACATTTATCATGAGTTATTTGGTTGATGCTATTTGTAGTGAATTCAAAATACACACTTCTATTCAACATGATTGGAAAGTTTATTTATTATCTCTTAGGATGGTAAGTCCTCATCAGTGTCTAATTTTTCAAGAAGTCAGACCTGGATATAGGTAAAACAAATATTTTGCCAAAACACAGAAGTATATTTTTTATTCTAGGTTTAGATTTAGCAATAAAGCCACCACTATACTTATATCTTATGATAATATTTTGGAATCTCAAATTTATTTCTCAAAAATATTAAGAAATTGGTGGACATTTGATGACATTGCCTGAAACAAAAGAGAGTAGCAATTATGTTTTATGCATTCAGCAGCCCACTTAAACAGGCTAAAATACTCATTTGAACTACTACTATAATCACCTTTTTTTTTGCCTAATCTGAATATGTCCCTGGTGAATCATAAATTCATGTAAGTTTTCCATCACCAAGCCATCTTCCTTCTTCCCTTTCCAGGATATCTTGACTTTATTTCTGCGTTCTAAAAGTTGCTTCTGTCAGTTTGATAATTATTTTTCTCTGTTTGTTCAGCTCTCACATTTAAAATTTTTCCTGCTACCCCTTAGTTATACTACCCTTTCTCTGAAATTATATGCATATTTTCAGAATTTGTCCCTGTCCTCTGATCATTTTCAATAAACAACAATGTTCATTAATATTTAAAATGATAGTCTATTCTACTGGCTTCAAGGAAAATGACATAGACAATGTCAAAATAAGCACTGCCATTGAAGTCGGAGATGAGGAAAAATGTTGATAGTCTTAACATTTTCTGCATCACCAGCTTTTCATCTCAACATATTGTTGGCAAAGTGTGAAAAATGATTTTACCAATGAAGTTTATCTTCAGCCTCTGTTATATGCAATGTACATTACGCATGCTATATAAAATCTGATATTGAAGGAAAAAGGAATTGTCTTCACTTTTAGAACTTTAAGAAGTTAGATTTACACAGATATCAGAAGCTCATAGAAAAATTCTGAAAGGAAGGAAATTCATCAGAGAAAAGCAGACTTACTGCAATTATAAGAAGAAAAGAATAAATAAACATTGTGAGGGCAAGGGAAGACAAAGATTTTCAAAGCATTTAAAGGGAACTATTCATGCAAACAAATAATGCATAGACATACAGATGTATTTTATTTTATTTCTGTTTGTGGATGACAGTATTCTTAAAATTGAAGTATATATGTGGAAATGAAAGAAGGGCAGGCATAAGGTAAGGAGTCAGTAATTTCTGCATGTCTTTTTTTTCTTTTATTTTTTGCCCACATGGTAGAGATAGTAACTCTCAAGCAGGGATCTCTACATATATACACACTACTTTCAGTTTTTTAAATTACTTTTCTTATCTTAAGCCTAATTAAAGTATTTATGGAATAATCAAACTATTTCATATGTTAGTAAGAGAGGAAAGAAGAGAAGAAAGCTATTGGTATGTTGGTAAATACTAATAAGACAGTTGGGTGGATCATGTCAGAATGATGCTTGCAGTGGCGTACCAAGAACAGGAGAAACATGAATTTCAGAGAAACCATTAGGTCCACATGCTCATGTGCTTCTTTAGGTGAGGATATTATCTTTCCAGTCGTACCTTAGAGGTCTTGGCTTTTATTTTATGAATGAAAATTAACTTCTGGTAAACTTAGTGGATCAAACATACAGTGATCTACTTGCTCTCCAAATCCCACTAAAATGTTAGAAAAGACATAAAAATGTATACTTACTACTCTATAGATCAAAATATAGGAAAAGAGAAACAGCAATAAATTTTGTAAAATGGAAAACAGATGAACATATGAAAGTGATTAACACTAGAACAGAGGACATTTTAATGTTGCAGTGAGGAGAACTCAGCAAGAAGCTCATTGGACTCACAGAAACAAAATATTGGAAGCCCCTCTGAAAGTATGTTGTTTGTGGGGCTGATGAATAGATAGATTGGAAAATCTATAAAACAGGATTACCTCCACTGAATTGAAGGTTAGTGGGCTGAAGAGGTTGAACCATACATACATGACTCTGGACGTGGGGACATCAGGCATATAGAGGATGGAAATCCTATGTGGCAAGGCAAGGCTCTGTGAAATCCTATATAGTAAATAGTAAAGCCACTTCTCCCACTCAGCTGTGAAAACACTGGCTGCCAGGCTTATAAACTGTGGACAAACAATTATTACTATTAAATAACTGCTATTTGTTATTACTAATTATTATTAAGTAATTCCTCTTTCAAAGAACTCAAATATGTACAAACTTTGACAGAGGAAATTCCCCTCCCCCGAAGTAACAGTTCAACTTGATCACCATACACAGAAGTCCAACAGTCAACATACATACAAATGAGGAATGATTGAATGTTCATGAATCAAGAAGCTGAATAAAATAGAAAAAAGTTTTAGAAAATTAAAATAAGTTTAAGGGGCAGCCCAGGTGGCTAAGTGGTTTAACGCTGCCTTCAGCCCAGGGCCTGATCCTGGAGGCCCAGGATTGAGTCCTATGTCGGGCTCCCCGCTTGGAGCCTGCTTCTCCCCTGCCTGTGTCTCTGCCTCTCTCTCTCTCTCTCTCTCTCTCTGTGTCTCTCATGAATTAATAAATAAAATCTTAAAAAAAAAGCTTAAAAAGTTAAAATTGCATTAAAAGTGTTGGAAAGTTAAGCTAATAAATTCTTCCATAATATAAATTGAAAATACCCAAGGAAAAAAAAAAAAACTAGGTGCCCCAAAGAAGATATCCAATATTCAAACAATAGAAAGGATAACAGTAAAAAAAGGAGAAAAACATGCCAGTTTCACTAGAAACCAATTATTATCTACAAGTTTAGTTATTTGTTAGAATAATATGATTGTGTCATTGTATAATACAGGAGTGAAGACAGACTCTATGCTGATTTTAGGCATATAACTCTCAGATAATTCTCTCCATGTCTTAAAGTTTAAATTTAAATTTCTTAAATCTTTTTTTCCCCCAAGGAAATAATAAATCAACTCCCTAAGGGGGTTGTTTTGAGGACTGAATAAGTACAAAACAAAAAGCAAAACAAAACAAACAAACACAACACAAAGTGCAGGTGTACCTGGGTGGCTCAGTCAGTTAAGTGACTTTGGCTCAGGTTATGATCTTGAGGTCCTGGAATTGAGCCCCATGTCAGGCTCTGTGCTCAGTGGGGAGTCTCCTTGTCCCTCTGCCCCTCTCTCCACTCATTTTTACCCTCTTTGTCTCTTTCTTTCTCAGATAAATAAATAACATAAAATCTTAAAAAAAAAAATTTAAAAAACACAAAGCAGTGTCAAACATCTAATAAGTTCTTTTTTAAAAATATTAAAGTATAGTTGACACACTATGTGTTACATTAGTTTCAGGTGTATAACATAGTGATTTGACATCTCTTACATTATGCTGCCTGTCGGCATATAATGTTACTACAATACCACTGAGTATATTCCCTATCTGGGAAGTTCTTAATAAGTGTTAGCTACAATTATTTTATTTACAGACATTCAAGACCTCAAGAAATTTACTTTTCAATTCATTTACTTAGACCTATTCTAAGATATGGGCCATTAAACTTAAAGCCATAAGTCAAGAATAAGGGAAAATGAAAAGAAACATAGAAATACAGGAAAGAATTGATAGAAAACCCTATGATGAGGCTGAATGGAGATCCCAAGGTGACAAAATAACAGCTATCCTACAAGATTGAAGAAGACTCCAGACTCAAAAAGAAAAGGAGAGAGCCTCAAGAAGTATTTATCTAAAAAAAAAAAAAAATTAACCAATTAATTATGTGATGTGGAACATAATTAAATTATAGTTACACATCTGGAGGGGAGTTGTGGATGAATTAATAAGTAACATTTAACCATTAAAGAAATAGATAAAATAATTATTAAGTGCAATTAAAAATCATATAGAAAAGGACATTAATTATAAATGTAAAATATCACTTTAATAATGAATAAGATGTATATAATCATAATCATGTGGATATTAAATATTAATCCTAGCAAAAATATTTGAGTAACTTTTGGGGGAGCACCGTGAGTGTATGCTTTTGACATGGTAAAAGTCAGCAATAAGAAAAGGAAATTCCCATTTTTTTCATAGTAGGAATTTAGTGGATGATGTGTAAATCAGAATAATTAATATGTCGAACATAAATATCCAATTGAAGAGCACCTGGGTAACTCAGTTGTTCAGAGGCTGACTCTTGATTTCAGCTCAGATCATGATCTCAGAGTCCAGGGGTCAAGTCTCTCAAGGGATAATGTGTTCAGCAAGGAATGTGCTTCAGGATTCTCTCTGCCTCTGTTCTTCCCCACCTTACTTGCTTTCTCTCTGTCTCTCAAATAAATAAATCTTTAAAATAAACAAACAAACAAATAAACACCTATTGATAAATGTGGATGCAAATTCCAGAAGAAATAGACAAAGAAATTTGAAGACATGGTATTAGATATTAGAAATTACAGATGGAAAGTTTTGGGTGCAGAGATACTGCTATATTTGGTTATTAGCCTTGTTGAGTTACTTGATATTTTAAACTATGCACTCATAAAACTTTTACTTTAAAACTTTTGGGTTGGGGAGGCTCCGTTGCTTGAACAACCAACTTTTGATTTCAGCTCAGGTTATGATCTCAGGATAGTGAAATACAGGAAAGAATTGATAGCCCCAGGTCATGTCTGTGCTCAGTGGGGAATCTACTTGAGATTCTCTCTCCCTCTTCCTATGCCCCTTCCCTTGCTCTCTCTCACTCTCTCTCTCTCTAAAATAAGTAAATAAATAAATCTTTAAAACTACAGTGCATTGCTACCCATATGGACAATTTGTATTAATTAGAAAAGGACAATTCCTCTGAAAAATCACAAATAGTTAATAGAGCTGGGTGAATGCATTGGCACTAAATTTCAGCCCTATGCATTCTCCAAGCAGGGACCATTGATTGGATAAAAACCTGTACAAATACACATAGCTGTCCTTACACCAAACAGTGAAATATTATGCAGATTTTTAAACAAAATAATTTGAACATTAATGATGTGGAAAGATAGTCCCTGTCTATCAAATACTAGAGATAAAAGATTATAAAAAGTATCTGAAAAATTATCTCATTTCAGTAAAAATGAAATTTTGAAAACTATTCATTTATTTTAAATGGTATTAACATTATATAATTATTTTCTCAAAAAGAATTCTTGTAACATTATCCATGACAAAATTGTGAATAATTTCTAAACCACTATTTTCCCATTTAATGTAACAAGAATACATTTTTGAATATTTTTATGGTAGCAATGTCTATTTTTTTAAAGATTTTATTTATTTATTCACAAGAGACACACACAGAGAGAGAGAGAGAAAGAGAGAGAGGTAGAGACACAGGCAGAAGGAGAAGCAGGCTCCATGCAAGGAGCCCGATGTGGGACTAAATCCCGGGACCCCAGGATCACGCCCTGGGCCAAAGGCGGCGCTAAACCTCTGAGCCACCCAGGGATCCCCGCAATGTCTACTTTAAATAGTAAAAGGAGTGGGGAGGAGCAAGATGGCGGAAGAGTAGGGTCCCCAAATCACCTGTCTCCACCAAACTACCTAGAAAACCTTCAAATTATCCTGAAAATCTATGAATTCGGCCTGAGATTTAAAGAGAGAACACCTGGAACGCAACAGTGAGAAGAGTTCGCGCTTCTATCAAGGTAGGAAGACGGGGAAAAAGAAGTAAAGACACAAAGGCCTCCAAGGGGGAGGGGCCCCGCGAGGAGCCGGGCTGAGGCCGGGGCGAGTGTCCCCAGGACAGGAGAGCCCCGTCCCGGAGACGCAGGAGCTGCACCAACCTTCCCGGGCGGAAAGGGGCTCGCGGGGAGTTGGAGCAGGACCCAGGAGGGCGGGGATGCCCTCGGGCTCCCGGGGACAGTAACAGAGCAACTGCGCGCCCAGGAGAGTGCGCCGAGCTCCCTAAGGGCTGCAGCGCAGCTCGGGGGGCTCGGGCGGCGGCTCCGCGGAAGGGACTGCGCGGAGGGGGCTGCGCGGCCCCGGGAGCAGCTCGGCCGGGCTCGGGCAGAGGAAGAGGCTCCGTGCAGAGGGGCCTGCGCGGTTCCAGGAGCAGCTCGGAGGGGCTCGGGCGGCGGCTCCGCGGAGGGGGTTGCACGGCCCGGGAGCGCGATTCCACCAGCGCAGGCTCCGGAGCACAGGGCGCCGGGACACAGCCCAGGATCCCGCCTCCCCCCGGGACAGGCAGAGGCCGGGAGGGCCCAGGACAGCGAGGACGCTCCTGCCCCAGCTGAGCAGATCAGCGGCCCCGCCCGGAGCCTCCAGGCCCTGCAGACGGAGAGCTCCGGAGTTCCTGCGGGGGCTGAATCCAGGTTTCCAGAGCTGCCCCGCCACTGGGGCTGTTCCTCCTGCGGCCTCACGGGGTAAACAACCCCCACCGAGCCCTGCACCAGGCAGGGGCACAGCAGCTCCCCCAAGTGCTCACACCTGAAAATCAGCACAGCAGGCCCCTCCCCCAGAACACCAGCTAGACGGACAAATTCCAGGGGAAGTCAAAGGACTTAAAGTACACAGAATCAGAAGATACTCCCCGGTGGTTCTTTTTTTTTTTTTTGGATTTTTTTTGTTTTTTTTTGTTTGTTTTTTGTTTTTTTTTTTTGTTTTGTTTTTTGTTTTGTTTTGCTTTTTGATTTGTTTCCTTCCCCCACCCCCCCCTTTTTTTTCTCCTTTCTTTTTCTTTCTCTTTTTCTTCTTTTTTTTTCTTCTTTCGTTTTTTTTTCTCTTCCCTTTTTTATCTCTTTCTCTTTTCTTTCCTTCTTTCTCTCCTCTCTTTTTCTCTTTTTCCCAATACAACTTGCTTTTGGCCACTCTGCACTGAGCAAAATGACTAGAAGGAAAACCTCACCTCAAAAGAAAGAATCAGAAACAGTCCTCTCTCCCACAGAGTTACAAAATCTGGATTACAATTCAATGTCAGAAAGCCAATTCAGAAGCACTATTATACAGCTACTGGTGGCTCTAGAAAAAAGTATAAAGGACTCAAGAGACTTCATGACTGCAGAATTTAGAGCTAATCAGGCAGAAATTAAAAATCAATTGATTGAGATGCAATCCAAACTAGAAGTCCTAACGACGAGGGTTAATGAGGTAGAAGAACGAGTGACATAGAAGACAAGTTGATGGCAAAGAGGGAAACTGAGGAAAAAAGAGACAAACAATTAAAAGACCATGAAGATAGATTAAGGGAAATAAACGACAGCCTGAGGAAGAAAAACCTACGTTTAATTGGGGTTCCCGAGGGCGCCGAAAGGGACAGAGGGCCAGAATATGTATTTGAACAAATTCTAGCTGAAAATTTTCCTAATCTGGGAAGGGAAACAGGCATTCAGATCCAGGAAATAGAGAGATCCCCCCCTAAAATCAATAAAAACCGTTCAACACCTCGACATTTAATTGTGAAGCTTGCAAATTCCAAAGATAAGGAGAAGATCCTTAAAGCAGCAAGAGACAAGAAATCCCTGACTTTTATGGGGAGGAGTATTAGGGTAACAGCAGACCTCTCCACAGAGACCTGGCAGGCCAGAAAGGGCTGGCAGGATATATTCAGGGTCCTAAAGGAGAAGAACATGCAACCAAGAATACTTTATCCAGCAAGGCTCTCATTCAAAATGGAAGGAGAGATAAAGAGCTTCCAAGACAGGCAGCAACTAAAAGAATATGTGACCTCCAAACCAGCTCTGCAAGAAACTTTAAGGGGAACTCTTAAAATTCCCCTTTAAGAAGAAGTTCAGTGGAACAGTCCACAAAAACAAGGACTGAATAGATATCATGATGACACTAAACTCATATCTCTCAATAGTAACTCTGAATGTGAACGGGCTTAATGACCCCATCAAAAGGCGCAGGGTTTCAGACTGGATAAAAAAGCAGGACCCATCTATTTGCTGTCTACAAGAGACTCATTTTAGACAGAAGGACACCTACAGCCTGAAAATAAAAGGTTGGAGAACCATTTACCATTCGAAGGGTCCTCAAAAGAAAGCAGGGGTAGCCATCCTTATATCAGATAAACTAAAATTTACCCCAAAGACTGTAGTAAGAGATGAAGAGGGACACTATATCATACTTAAAGGATCTATTCAACAAGAGGACTTAACAATCCTCAATATATATGCTCCGAATGTGGGAGCTGCCAAATATATAAATCAATTATTAACCAAAGTGAAGAAATACTTAGATAATAATACACTTATACTTGGTGACTTCAATCTAGCTCTTTCTATACTCGATAGGTCTTCTAAGCACAACATCTCCAAAGAAACGAGAGCATTAAATGATACACTGGACCAGATGGATTTCACAGATATCTACAGAACTTTACATCCAAACTCAACTGAATACACATTCTTCTCAAGCGCACATGGAACTTTCTCCAGAATAGACCACATACTGGATCACAAATCGGGTCTGAACCGATACCAAAAGATTGGGATTGTCCCCTGCATATTCTCGGATCATAATGCCTTGAAATTAGAACTAAATCACAACAAGAAGTTTGGAAGGACCTCAAACACGTGGAGGTTAAGGACCATCTTGCTAAAAGATAAAAGAATCAACCAGGAAATTAAGGAAGAATTAAAAAGATTCATGGAAACTAATGAGAATGAAGATACAACCGTTCAAAATCTTTGGGATGCAGCAAAAGCAGTCCTAAGGGGGAAATACATCGCAATACAAGCATCCATTCAAAAACTGGAAAGAACTCAAATACAAAAGCTAACCTTACACATAAAGGAGCTAGAGAAAAAACAGCAAATAGATCCTACACCCAAGAGAAGAAGGGAGTTAATAAAGATTCGAGCAGAACTCAACGAAATCGAGACCAGAAGAACTGTGGAACAGATCAACAGAACCAGGAGTTGGTTCTTTGAAAGAATTAATAAGATAGATAAACCATTAGCCAGCCTTATTAAAAAGAAGAGAGAGAAGACTCAAATTAATAAAATCATGAATGAGAAAGGAGAGATCACTACCAACACCAAGGAAATACAAACGATTTTAAAAACATATTATGAACAGCTATACGCCAATAAATTAGGCAATCTAGAAGAAATGGACGCATTCCTGGAAAGCCACAAACTACCAAAACTGGAACAGGAAGAAATAGAAAACCTGAACAGGCCAATAACCAGGGAGGAAATTGAAGCAGTCATCAAAAACCTCCCAAGACACAAGAGTCCAGGGCCAGATGGCTTCCCAGGGGAATTTTATCAAACGTTTAAAGAAGAAATCATACCTATTCTCCTAAAGCTGTTTGGAAAGATAGAAAGAGATGGAGTACTTCCAAATTCGTTCTATGAAGCCAGCATCACCTTAATTCCAAAGCCAGACAAAGACCCCACCAAAAAGGAGAATTACAGACCAATATCCCTGATGAACATGGATGCAAAAATTCTCAACAAGATACTGGCCAATAGGATCCAACAGTACATTAAGAAAATTATTCACCATGACCAAGTAGGATTTATCCCTGGGACACAAGGCTGGTTCAACACCCGTAAAACAATCAATGTGATTCATCATATCAGCAAGAGAAAAACCAAGAACCATATGATCCTCTCATTGGATGCAGAGAAAGCATTTGACAAAATACAGCATCCATTCCTGATCAAAACTCTTCAGAGTGTAGGGATAGAGGGAACATTCCTCGACATCTTAAAAGCCATCTATGAAAAGCCCACAGCAAATATCATTCTCAATGGGGAAGCACTGGGAGCCTTTCCCCTAAGATCAGGAACAAGACAGGGATGTCCACTCTCACCACTGCTGTTCAACATAGTACTGGAAGTCCTAGCCTCAGCAATCAGGCAACAAAAAGACATTAAAGGCATTCAAATTGGCAAAGAAGAGGTCAAACTCTCCCTCTTCGCCGATGACATGATACTCTACATAGAAAACCCAAAAGTCTCCACCCCAAGATTGCTAGAACTCATACAGCAATTCGGTAGCGTGGCAGGATACAAAATCAATGTCCAGAAGTCAGTGGCATTTCTATACACTAACAATGAGACTGAAGAAAGAGAAATTAAGGAGTCAATCCCATTTACAATCGCACCCAAAAGCATAAGATACCTAGGAATAAACCTAACCAAAGATGTAAAGGATCTATACCCTCAAAACTATAGAACACTTCTGAAAGAAATTGAGGAAGACACAAAGAGATGGAAAAATATTCCATGCTCATGGATTGGCAGAATTAATATTGTGAAAATGTCAATGTTACCCAGGGCAATTTACACGTTTAATGAAATCCCTATCAAAATACCATGGACTTTCTTCAGAGAGTTAGAACAAATAATTTTAAGATTTGTGTGGAATCAGAAAAGACCCCGAATAGCCAGGGGAATTTTAAAAAAGAAAACCATAGCTGGGGGCATCACAATGCCAGATTTCAGGTTGTACTACAAAGCTGTGGTCATCAAGACAGTGTGGTACTGGCACAAAAACAGACACATAGATCAGTGGAACAGAATAGAGAATCCAGAAGTGGACCCTGAACTTTATGGGCAACTAATATTCGATAAAGGAGGAAAGACTATCCATTGGAAGAAAGACAGTCTCTTCAATAAATGGTGCTGGGAAAATTGGACATCCACATGCAGAAGAATGAAACTAGACCACTCTCTTTCACCATACACAAAGATAAACTCAAAATGGATGAAAGATCTAAATGTGAGACAAGATTCCCTCAAAATCCTAGAGAAGAACACAGGCAACACCCTTTTTGAACTCGGCCATAGTAACTTCTTGCAAGATACATCCACAAAGGCAAAAGAAACAAAAGCAAAAATGAACTATTGGGACTTCATCAAGATAAGAAGCTTTTGCACAGCAAAGGATACAGTCAACAAAACTCAAAGACAACCTACAGAATGGGAGAAGATATTTGCAAATGACATATCAGATAAAGGGCTAGTTTCCAAGATCTATAAAGAACTTATTAAACTCAACACCAAAGAAACAAACAATCCAATCATGAAATGGGCAAAAGACATGAACAGAAATCTCACAGAGGAAGACATAGACATGGCCAACATGCATATGAGAAAATGTTCTGCATCACTTGCCATCAGGGAAATAAAATCAAAACTACAATGAGATACCACCTCACACCAGTGAGAATGGGGCAAATTAACAAGGCAGGAAGCAACAAATGTTGGAGAGGATGCGGAGAAAAGGGACCCCTCTTACACTGTTGGTGGGAATGTGAACTGGTGCAGCCACTCTGGAAAACTGTGTGGAGGTTCCTCAAACAGTTAAAAATATACCTGCCCTACGACCCAGCAATTGCACTGTTGGGGATTTACCCCAAAGATACAAATGCAATGAAATGCCGGGACACCTGCACCCCGATGTTTATAGCAGCAATGGCCACGATAGCCAAACTGTGGAAGGAGCCTCGGTGTCCAACGAAAGATGAATGGATAAAGAAGATGTGGTTTATGTATACAATGGAATATTACTCAGCTATTAGAAATGACAAATACCCACCATTTGCTTCAACGTGGATGGAACTGGAGGGTATTATGCTGAGTGAAGTAAGTCAGTCGGAGAAGGACAAACATTATATGTTCTCATTCATTTGGGGAATATAAATAATAGTGAAAGGGAATATAAGGGAAGGGAGAAGAAATGTGTGGGGAATATCAGAAAGGGAGACAGAACGTAAAGACTGCTAACTCTGGGAAACGAACTAGGGGTGGTAGAAGGGGAGGAGGGCGGGGGGTGGGAGTGAATGGGTGACGGGCACTGGGTGTTATTCTGTATGTTAGTAAATTGAACACCAATAAAAAATAAATTAAAAAAAATAAATAGTAAAAGGAAATTTTAAATATTTTACTAATGAAAAGGGAATTTTTTTCTGAAAAAATTCTTTTTACATACTGTCCCTTACTAGGAAGCCATGAAACAAAATGGAATAGATTTTGGAAAGAGGGAATTGGAAAAGACTTCAAAGAAAAGCAATCTGCTGTTGCTGGGGAAACAATTTTTCCAAAGTTGTTGATGAGCTGTTTCTTTCTAACTCCAAATGACAGAATGCATAGGCAACTGCTACATTTAGGGATATACAGAGAGCAGACTATTAGAGTTTACTGTCAATCATACTCCTTTCCAGAGGACTATGGGATACTTTCAAACCAGAATTGCAGAGATAGCTCTGTGAGGACATACACATCTGTATGACATTTTGAAGTGTAGACCAAGTGGCTGAGAAGACAAGGAATACAAGATGATCAGTCATAAGGTAGGTTAAATCCTGCCCTTTCAAACTGCAATCTATAAAATTTCATAGAGAAGAAACAGGTCAGTATAACCTGTAAGCCAGTTTATCAAAGGAAAGTGGTATTCAACATTAAGCGATGTATTATACCAGAATTAAATTTCAAGAAATAAGAGGAGCTTTCATTCTCCTAATCACAGAGATATGCAAATAGTCTATGTGCTCTTGATTTTTTTAAGCAAAAAATTATTATAATGACCAGAGCTATTCTAAAAGAAGGAATTAATTTCTCTGCAAGAATATAGGTTGCAGTTGATAAGAGAGGACTTCTGTGTGTGGCGGGGGAGGGGGCGAGGGTAAAGAAATTTAGGAAGATATTGCAAGAGTCTAGTTATTAATAAATAACTTTCATGTATTAGTGATTATGATAATTTCATAACATTTGTGTCCAAATATTATTCAGTAATATGAAAATATGATTTTTGCAGAAAGTGACCAAGATATCTGTGCAGAATGAAATTACAATTAAATTATAATCAAACATTATTTAAATAATAATTTAAACATTATATTGGAACAATTAATGAGAGCCAGACATGAAATAACCAGAAGAGAATTTGCAATGCTACTTTATCCATATCCACATCAAGGGCGTATTTAATCAATTTTGAACTTTGAGAAGCCATGGCAATTTTAGACTACCAGATGAAAATACTTTCCTCAGTAACATCTTCCTATTTAATAATTCTTCCATATAAAGAAAAATTTCATTACAGTTAAGCTAATTTCAACATGTTGCAGAGAAATATCATTGACCCTTTTCTTAATCCCCAATGGGGAAACTGACAGTTTCTCCCTTTCTTTAAAAATATAACTATTTTTACATTTGGTAACTATTATCCATTATCCCCTCAACTACCCTTAATTCAGTTTCAATATCCAAGTTATTCTAACCTATCCTCAGAGGCCAAATTTCCCAGCACTTTAATTATCTTTGTGGCTCTCAACTGAGCATACTTCAATTTGACCACATCTCAATTTTGCTCCTGAGCTCAGAATTGGAGATATTCTAATAAGGCTTTGACTAGTGTTGAGTATAATGAGGTGATCGTTTTTCAATTATAGTATTTCTCAGTATAATGTGTGCTTGTGATGTACATTTTTCCCACTCACATTATAGTGTTGCTAATTCATAATTGACTTGGGATATCCTATGACCTCTAGATCTTTTTCTACCTTAATTATAAATAACTTTAATGTATCAATAACAGATTTCACAGTCTCTTAGGATTATTACTTCTTTATACTTATTTTTTTCATGAGGTTATTTTGTTCTTTAAAATTTATAATACATATTTTACCCTTTAAAATTTATAATTCATATTTTGGCATTAGTGATACATAAGGGAATATAATCACTTAAAAAATAACAAAAAAATCCTAACTTCCACTCCAGGTTCTGACTTTAATCAACCATAGATTTTGGAAAAAAGAAAAAAGTTTTTTCAATGTTCTCTCCATAAATAAGATTGCCAGAAGAAGGTATATCTAAGATTTCTGTATTTACAAAATCTTGTAATTAAGAAAAATTATTTCCATATATAAGATAAATATTAAATGGGTATTTACTGAGCATCTGCTTTCCATGTGCCATGCACTATACTAGATCCTGGAATAAATCAATTAACATAACATACTAAAATATATTCCTTACATTTTATTTGAGGAAATAGGTAACAAACAATATAATAGCACTTATTAGTGCTAAGAAGAAATTAAAGACAAAAATTAAGAAATAGTGAAGGGGTGGATTTTTATTCTTTTTTCTTTCTTTCTTTCTTTCTTTCTTTCTTTCTTTCTTTCTTTCTTTCTTTCTTTCTTTCTTTCTTTCCTTTCTTCTTTCTTTCTTTCTTTCTTCTTTCTTTCTTTCTTTCTTTCTTTCTTTCTTTCTTTCTTTCTTTCTTTCTTTCTTTTTCCTTCCTTTCTTTCTTTCTTTTTCCTTCCTTCCTTTCTTTCTTTCTTTTCTTTCTTTCTTTCTTTCTTTCTTTCTTTCTTTCTTTCTTTCTTTCTTTCTTTCTTCTTTCTTTCTTTCTTCTTTCTTTCTTTCTTTCTTTCTTTCTTTCTTTCTTTCTTCTTTCTTTCTTTCTTCTTTCTTTCTTTCTTTCTTTCTTTCTTTCTTTCTTTCTTTCTTTCTCTCTTCTTTCTTTCTTCTTCTTTCTAAAGATTTTATTTATTTATTCACAAGAGACACAGAGAGAAAGGTAGAGACATAGGCAGAGGGAGAAGCAGGCCCCCTCTAGGAAGACCCATGTGGTACTCCATCCCAGGATCTGGGAATCACGCCCCAAGCCAAAGGCAGACACTCAACTGCTAAGTCACCCAGGCATCCCAAAAGGATGGATTTTTAAATAGAGGCAGTAGAGGAAGTTACACTTAGATAATGATATGGGAAAAACAACCCTAAAAAAAAAAAAAAAAAAAAAAAAGCAAAACTATTATCATGAGGAAGAATACTATAGACAAAGTGAATAACAAGTATAAAAGTCTTGAGGTAGGAGTGTGACTAGCATATATGAGGAGTAGCAAGGAGGTGGGTGTGCCTGGAGCACAGTGACCAAAAGGAAGAGTATTTAGAAATAAGATCAGACATGTAATAGGGTCGAGAAGAAATCATGTAGTGCCTGATAAGGACAATAAAGATCTAGCTTTCACTTTTTTTTTTTAAAAAAAGGATTTATTTATTGATTCATGAGAGACACTGGCAGAGACATAGGCAGAGGAAGAAGCAGGTTCCTTGCAGGGAGCCTGACGTGGGGCTTGATCCCAGATCCCGGGATCACGATCTGAGCCAAAGGCATGCACCCAACCGCTGAGTCACCCAGGCATCCCAGATCTACCCTTCACTTTAAGGGGGATAGGTACCACTGAGATGTTTTGAGGTCGGAAGCCATCGAATGGTATCACAACGGATGCTCTGTTAAAATAGACCAGTATGGTGTAAGAGCATTGATCAGTTTGGAACCTTTGGTGGTAATTCAAATAAAAGATGATGGAGAGAAGCTCTTGCATGGTAACTTGGGCTAGAGTGGTAGTAATAGAGGGATGAGAAGTGAGTTAGTTATAAATTAATATATATGGCTTAAATAATAGTGGAGAAATTTTTTATTGAAGTCAAACTGGTGTATGACATTATATGTGTCAGGTGTGCAACACTATAATTCAACATCTGTATACAAAATGGTCTTAATATATTATAATGTTACTACAGACAGAGTGTGCTGATGGATGAGATGCAGGGTATAGGAGAAAGAAAAATGTACACCATGATGATAGTTATATGAATGTATGATATATCAGGACAGATATCTTTTTGCAAAAGACTTCATATATATATATACATATATAAGTATATATATATATATATATATATAATTTGCACTTCTTATTAGTTTTAAAGCTTTCATCTTTTATATATTGCTAAAAGGAGACAAAGGTTTTACCATTAATCCACGGGCACAGTTTTTCTATAAATAAGTAAAAAGTATTATTCACTTGGAATAATTTGACTCAGATAAATTCACCTTTATATCCACATGGTGTATCTCTATCTCTATCTCTATTTCTATTATTATCTCAGCAACTACATCAAAATCTACCTGTATCTGTCTAGGTACAGATAGAGATAAATTTAATTTCATAACACAATCTTGTACCGCTTGACTACTGAAATTAGAATTTAATGATCATCATTCTACTTTCCAACAGTCAATGCAAACCTTTCTGCCACTTGGACTTTTTATCTCTAAAACAAGTTCTTGTCTTCTTTTTACTATGTAAGGATACAAAACTGATCAATGGATACACATTCTCTGGAGGAAAGTTGATGTTAAAAGTCTCCACAATCACTGTATTGAGCTTTACTAGTCAATTATAAGGTTACTTGGGGGAATCTTTTCAGTATCTTTATATAATTTCATTCACAGGGTTAGTCCACCCAGTATGGAAAGTCCTTTCAAATATTACTTGCTTTTTAAAAGTATAGTATGTGGTTCTCATCACGAAGAGAGAAAATATCAGGATAATATTGCTATCAATACTTTTAGGTACAGAAAATTCAAGAAGTAGACTTTCAAAAGGGGTGATAAAAACTGGCCAACAGTAATAATCATAGCACTTAAGGTCTGTTCAATTTTTTATTATTGCTTTTACTTTACACCTGCTGTGTTCATACTGTGCAGCTCTGAGAATGCATTAGCTGCAAGCACTAGTATTTCCAGCAGTTCAGTTAACAACATATTCCAGTTACCGGGAGTCATCAGGACTCAGCAGACAGTGTGTTAACAAAACACAGTTATTGAGCAAGGCTAGAGGTTGAAAAATAAATTTCAAGTTCATCTTTGAGAATTCACAGATATCTTTCTATATTCATTCTTGCTAGAATCCTGGCCTTCTGCTTGAGAGACCTTGACCAGAGTACAAAGAAGCATTTCTTTTTTATTATACTCTGATTGTAAAAATCTTCTTTTATAATGAATGATTTTAAAGTTGAAAAGATGCCGGATGCTGTATTTTGGTGGGGTAGACTAGCACAAAATACTCACAAGCATGTGCACACACACACACACACACATACAGATACAGACACTCATCATCATCATTTCTCTGATTGCCACCCCAGTTGCCACTGTAGTTTTTCCTAAGGATTTACCTTGAGGTGACATTTGGAGCTTTGCATTTCTTTTTGTAGTTACATTAGTAAGACACAATGACAATAATTAGGTACAGTAGCTAATTGTTTTGTATTTCATGTGCATGTGTTTGTCTATGATGCTTTTCTTAGCTGAAACGTTTGAAGCATCAGTGAGTACGGTGTGTTACGCACAGCATTTAAAAACAGAAAAAGAAAAAAAAATAAAAACAGAAAAAGTGTCTCCTCTGAGCTTATAATGGTATAATGAATGTGATTCCCATTTTACTCATTCTTTTAGTTAAATGCAATAAAAGGGGTGCTTTTTTAAAAGCTTTTATTTATTTATTCATGAGACACACACACAGAGAGAGAGAGAGAGAGAGAGAGAGGCAAGACACAGGCAGAGGGAGAAGCAAGCTCCATGCCAGGAGCCCCATGAGGGACTCGATCCTGGGACTCCAGGATCATGCCCTGGGCTGAAGGCAGGCGCTAAACCGCTGAGCCACCCAGGCATCCCAGAAGGGGTGCTTTGAAGGTATATATGTCATCTGGGTGATAGATACCACATGCAAATGTATCAAGTAGTAGCAATTCATCTGGATTATTTTAACAATTTTAGTTGAAAATTTCCTAGGAATAAAGAAAAACTCTAGCTCACTTATCCTTTTCTTTTCATCATTTATTCACTAGTTTTTTTTCCCCCATGTTTTATTGAATTTTATTATTTAGTTTCTTTTAACCATTTTGACCATGGAGCACTTTGTGTGTGAGTGTGTGTGTGTGTGACATCTATCACCATTTTAAGGAATTAGGGCTCTTTAGTTCACACTTTGAGGAAACACTGTGCTGTACTATCTATTTTGATAGGTGAACTCTGAATTAGAGTCATTGCTTGCTTTCAAAACAATTTTTTGACCACTGAGTTTAGCTATTGTACAGGCTGGTACCATATGCTTTTCTCAGTTATTTGTGTTTTCTTTTTTTTTTATTTATTATTTTATTATATAGTTATTGAATACCTTCTGTTAGTTGCTGGGAATGTAATAACAAATAAATACGGACTTTATCCTTGTGTTCATAGAGATTAAAACGGAGAATGTAAAAAATCTTGACCCTAAATGTTTCCCGAGACCTTCTGAGACGCAAGATATGAACAATCAGTGGAAAACTAGAAGCTCTGACTTTGTAGAGGAAAGTGCAAAAGGCATGCAAGCAAGGACAAAGTCATCAGCATTGATGACTGTTTTTTTGGAATATCACTCATCAGCACCTAGTCATCTTTGAAGCTCCTCAGTTGTGACTTGTTGCTATTTAAGACAAGTAATTTGATTGATTGAATTACATAAACCAGCTTATCTGTTTCAAAGAGTTTCATATGTATCCCAACACATTTGTTCTCACAGCAAAATTTTTGCATACAACTTGATGCTTTGTAAATGAAATAAAGAAGCTTTCCTGTATCTTTCATATCTCTTTCCTCACCACTATAACACTAGCCCCACTGACTTCCCCATCCCCTTCCACTCTAAGGAGAGAGGCTAGATTCAAGGAGTGGGTGCTATCATTGGGAGTGGCAAATCTAGCCTAGTGGGCAAATAAACTAGAAGAGCTGTCTGGATGATGTCAGAGCTGAACTGACCTTGTGTGCTGTTAACTCAGTGCTCATGGGGCATCACATAATTTAAGCCACTTAGCCTGTAGGTTAAATGATATGTATTCTCAAATATATCCAAAACAAGTTTAAAAGCCACTTCCTGATTTTTTTTTTGTTTTTATCATACTTCTGATTTTCAAAAGACGTGTATTTGTCCAAAATTGTCTTGCTGTAAGAGAGGAACTAAAACCATTTGATTGGATATAAAATACTTTTAATGCTATTTTCAGCATCTACTTTCGTCCAACATTCATTTAGGCTTCTCTGATAAGCACATGCCAGTTTTGCTTTGGGTAGTCACAACCACCCCCTTGAACTTTTTTTGGTGAGACTGTTACCAAGTTTCCATCTTCCTCCCGAGGAGTGATTTGGGGCATATAACTCAGAAAGTATCATTTATTTTTATTATCACTAAGAAGAAAAAAGTTACAAGTTGAGCTAAGATAACACTGGGAGAGGATTAAAATTTCAAATAAAATAGTGAATACAGCCCTCACTGAAAAGTAGATATTTAAATAAAGACCTGAAGGAGGTGAGGGAAGAAGCCCTGAGAACATTTGGGCAATTGCAGTGACACTGAGACAGAATGTCCCTGCTGCATTCTAAAACTAGCAAGGAGACTTTTTTTTTTCTTTTCCCAAAGGGAGCAAAGGTAAGAGAAAAAGAGAAATAGGAGATAAGACATTGTAATGACTTCCTATTTCACTTATAATTAAGTGAGAGGCCACTGGGAAATTTTATGCAGAAGAGTGATATAATCTGACTTCTACTTTAATAGGATCATTTGGGTACTATTTTGAGATAAGAAAAAAAAAACCAACTATAACAAGGGTAAGTGAAGAGTTATTGTTATGGAGAAACGATTGATCATATCATTTGATCACGTTTATTTGATCACTAGCTGCTTTTATAATTTCTTCCTATAAGTAAAAGACATACTTCTCCATTGCATTGACTGTGGGTTTGGAAATAGACCTGCTTTGATCAATAAAACATGAGCAGATATGATTTTTGCCATATTTAAATAGAAGCTTTAAATGCCCCTGTGTGTAGTAAGACTTTGTCCAAATACCCATGCCCTTACACTGCCCTCAGGTAATTGTCATCCTTCATGAGGCCAGCATGCCACAGAGAGTAGTTGCTCTTTCTTTCCTAATTTTAGAATAAAGAATATGAAGCCCATACCCAACTATGTCCCAATAAGTGAAGGTAGGCGCAGAAAGTTCAGCAGAGCCCAGTAGAGCCACAGGTATTCCTAACCACCCTTGGAATATAAATAAAAATGAATTTTGTTATGTAAAATCACTGAGATTTGGAAGGTTTCTCGTTGTCACATCAAATCTTAATAATACAGATTGAGATATTGGAAGAACTCAGACAAAGGATGATGGTGTTTTGGGCCAGGATGGTAGCAACGAGCGTTGTATGATTTTAGATATATCTTGATGGTAGAGACAATAGAATGTGTGGATATTTTCTAAGAATGAAAAGAATCAAAGACTCTTACAAATATTTGGACTTCTGGCTGGACTATGAATCTATGATTGTAAGAAAATTCAAATACGTTTCAATTTACACAAAATTACCTTTCAATATTAATAAAAGACTTTCAGACACAAAATGTATATTTAATTAAATTATAATTTTGTTGGTGACATATTTGGAAATATCTCTGCTTTCAGAATATAGCCTGCTTATGACTGAAGATTATGGACTTAAAATCTTCATGGCACTCAGATTCTTTTTTTTTTTTTTTTTTGTCACTCAGATTCTAATGACTACATTTAAGAGAATGATATATCAGTCACATTTTATAAAATATGTGTTTATGACATGCTTAAAATTACATCGTTCAAGGTTAAATTTTCTAATATTTCACATGCATAAGGTATACAAGCATTAACAAGCTTATTGTATGTTTTATAAAAGCTTTATCAAATCTCTCCATTAGCACCTATGGCTAAAAGTAAAAGCAATTTTAGTTTCTTTATACCTATGAGACAATGTTTTCATACCATGTATACTTGATATTTCATCAGATTAAATGAGAAAATTCTGTTGTGATCTTTCTTCCACTTTCATACTCTCAAGTAGTTCATAAGCAACACGTAAGTAAATATGGCTTCTTGGATACATTGCCTTAAATTTAATAGGAAATAAAAGGAATTAAGGATCTTAATTTCCCTATGTAGACAGAATAAGACTCACAGAATAAGAATTCTGTGACAGAACTCACTGAAAAATCATTGCCAACAGACTTTTCATTTTATTCAGGCATTATTTAGGACAAATGTATTAACATTTAAATACATATATACCCTAAAAATACACAGTTAAAACCTAATATGCCTTTCACTAGTCATGTTTCTGAAAGAAAGATCATTAAAGTTATATTCCTAAAAGGAAATTTCCTGTGTTTCCCCAAATTAGGACTTCTGACAGCACCATTGTGATTTTTTTTCATTGTGATTTTAATAATGCTTTCTGTTTGTTATTCTATGCAGTTCTCTTTACTTAGGGCAAAGAAAATTGGCTGAAAATATACTCATATCTTTAGATTTCAGTAAAAATATCTATTCTTCCATACACATCCGACAGTTGAGTGAACCAAGTTCTTATTAAGCAACCCTACTTTGTTTTCATTTAATTAAATGGTTCAATGTGTCAAGTTTCAGAGACTGCTTACCTCCTGGTCATACTGATCTATGCTAGCGATTTTCTAGGCTGAACATCATCCTTTTCCTTGACTGATCAGTAGTGTGATTGTAATGGTAGCAGAACATTTTCAAAGACACAAGCCTGTAAGAAAACATGCATTTTTTGCCCTGTCTGTACTGTCCAAATTTCTAACCATTTCTAACACTGCCATGGATAAGATTAACAACTTCATATTGCTTGCTTCAATATGTGAATATGTGTATGTATGTGTGTGTACATACATATTTATATATGTGTATGTGTGCATTTGATTAATTTTCTATGGAGTAGCTTCAGAATTATTGTGGATATAGACTGGTTGATTTATGAGGATCGGAAAGCAAATGACTTCTACAAAAGAGATTGTGCTGATGATTTTTAAAAGGAAGACAATAGAAACATTTTAACCATTTTCTCAGTCTCACTTCCATGATATGTACTATATATATATATACTCTTACATGCATACTCCTTAAATGATTACTGTATGATAGCAATATGAGCTTGATTTATTTTTTATTTTTTATTTTTTTGAGCTTGATTTTTTCAAACAAGGCAGATGCATTTTAGAGATATTTCTTTGATTCTCTAAAGTGCAGCCTGTTAGTAGTGGTCCTCAGGTGTGAACAAAGCCTTACTCCAGAGAGTCTGCTCTTTTCAATAAACTGCAATCTAAAGAGATAGCATAATACCCATTTTCAAATCCCACAGAAATCAGAACCACCCAATTGTCTATTGTATTTTTACAAGAGAAAATATTTTCCCTGGGAATGATTTCTAGTTTATAGCTAATGTGTACTTCCTAAAGGTCTGAACATGAGAAGACATTTTATTTGTATTAAGTGGTTTAGTTTTGGAGACATGGATAATGAGCACAGGCAAGACTAGGGAAAGACTGTCATTGTTGATTTTTCAGAAGGAACACTGATAGTGCCTTGCCAGCAGTTTGCCCATAGCTAGCAGCAGAAGGCAGATGGAGTCTCCTAAGGTCAATTCCCAAAAACTGTGTGAAAGCATAAATGGAAAAAATCTGATGGCCAACATTAGAGCAGCTTCTTTTTGCATTGTGTATATGACATTGTGATACATTTATTTTCCAGGTTGGCTCCATTATATAGCATTCTCACAATAAAAAATCATTTTTACATTTTGCGTTTTTGAATGAACACAACCAAGTATCAATGATGAAGTTCTCTAATTTCTTCCCAGTGAAGTATGAATTTCAGTGGAATTACTCTGTGACTATTTGACAATACTAATATAGATCTCCTTTGTTTTCCCTTTTCTATTTAGTTGTCATGATATTAAATTCAATCCGATGCTATTTTCAAAAACATTTGATTTTCCTCAGATATCATGGAGTGTGTATCACTCTTCTTCTAAACTCTTACTTAAAAAAAAAAAAAAAAAAACAAAAAAAAAACTCTTACTTATTGTGTGTTGATCATTCCAATTTAGCACCTTGAAGTCAAGATAAAATTTTTGAATGAAAAAGAAGACTCAGCTTCTCTTTACTAGCCATTTTAATTTTTTTAAAAATTTATTTATGATAGTCACACAGAGATAGAGAGAGAGGCAGAGACATAGGCAGAGGGAGAAGCAGGCTCCATGCACTGGGAGCCCGACGTGGGATTCGATTCCGGGTCTCCAGGATCGGGCCCTGGGCCAAAGGCAGGCGCTAAACCACTGCGCCACCCAGGGATCCCTTTACTAGCTATTTTAAAGGTAAATGATTACACATACTATTTCTAATACCTTTATCTGTTTTTCTGTAATTATAGGTGAGATGTGGAGTTTTGAAGATTTTTAAATTTTTACTTTTGTAATATTTTTGTATAGTTAGCATGTTTACATTTTACATTGTTAAGAAAATGAGGCTATTAGAATGAAATGATATTCAGGATTTTATTTTTAATTATGTTATCTCTATAGTTCATATGAAATGGAATATTTATTACCTAGTTCGTGAATTCCCCACGTGGTTTAATGGTTTCTATGGAA
This sequence comes from Canis lupus baileyi, assembly GCF_048164855.1. Taxonomy (NCBI): domain Eukaryota; kingdom Metazoa; phylum Chordata; class Mammalia; order Carnivora; family Canidae; genus Canis; species Canis lupus. The sequence goes on along the minus strand of NC_132847.1, from coordinate 32,851,514 downwards.
TACTTCTCTTCTGGGGGAATTAAAATATAATTATATTCTGAAAGTTAATGTCTGTGGAAATGCTAAATTAAGTTAAATGAATTTATTTGCTGAAAGATTATCAGAAGTTTTTAATATGTTGTGTATGTTTCTTTTAGAACATCTCTTAGATTGATTTGACATGTAATTTGAGAAACACTTTATTTTCAGATTGATCTATATTAGGCAATTCAGATAATACAATTTATTAAAAAAATTAATTGACTTTAATATATTTTTAAGATTTTTATTTATTTATTCATGAAAGACATACACACACACACAGAGAGGCAGAGACACAGGCAGAGGGAGAAGCAGGCTGCATTCATGGAGCCCGATGTGGGACTCGATCCCGGGACTCCAAGATCACATCCTAAACCACTGAGCCACCCACGGATTCCCTGACTTTAATATTTGAGTGACTGTGAAATTCAAGTAAATCTTTTAACTTAAATTGTATTTATTAATTTATGTCTATTCAATTATTCTACATACTTTGAGTACCTACACACAATCTGCATTTATGATATAAGGACACATACAGATGAATTAGATGCAGTCTCTGCCAAAAGGCACACATAACTATGATAAAATACTGTATATTTGCCTGGAAAAGTAAACATTGAGTACACTTAGATGAAAAAAAATTTTCATATTAAAGACTGCATTTAAGTTGTCTTTTAATGGTAATTTATTAGGTTTAAAGTGTGTTGAGGAAAAATATTCAGGGAGAGAAAATGCCATGAGAAAAGAGGGGAGAAAATGTCCATAATAATTGTCTATTTCAGAAAAAATGTGGAAGAATGGCTGTTGGATATTTTGACATCTCAAGTTAGCCTACAGTAGGGGGTCAAAGGTGGTAAGACATGTTATCTTTTAACATAACCAACTGGAAAACAGTAAGGTTCTTTTTTTAACCTTACTACATGGATATAGCAAAGGATGGTTAAAAGTATCTGTTTCTGAGAATCAGCAAGAACAAGATCTTCAACCTTTTTATTTGTGGACTGTTTTTGTTTTGTTTTGTTTTGTTTTCCTCCCAAATGGTAACTCCAGGAAGCTTTTTCTTTTATCAGTACAATGAAATTTATTTTTTTAACTTTACTTATTTATTTATTCATGAGAGACACAGAGGAAAAAGATAAAGACATTGGCAGGAGGAGAAGGAGGCTCCCTACAGGGAGCCGGATAGGGGACTTGATCCCAGAACCTTGGGATACCAGCCTACCTGAGCCAAAGGCAGATGCTCAACCACTGAGCTACCCAGGCATCCCTGTACAATGAAATTTCTTAAGGGAAAACTTTTCATCTTTAAATAAGTGAAACTAGAAAGAGAAAGTCCAAAAATGAAAATAAGAGGAGAGGCTGTAATACTTCACTAATAGTTTGCTGTGCACAGAAGAATGCATAGAAACTAGAAGGAAACATAAGGGAAAACATGAGGGAGATTATAGAAATATTCCTGATAATTTTCTGATTATTCATTTATTTCTTTAAGACTTTAGAGACTTGCTACTGAGAGGGGAGGAGGGGAAAGCACATTCAACATAGGTAAAGTGCACTTACTTTCAGAGTGCTCCTGGGTCTCCGGAAGTCCATCCAAGCTTAGGGGCTCTTGGATCTTATGCTAAAATCCTCAATGTGGAGGAAGAAAAGGAGATGAATAGAAAAGAAGTAGTAGAAAGTATTCTGGGAAGTGCAAACAGAATGGGCAGAAAAGAAATATGTAGCAGATGGTGGGGGCAGGGGTTGGAGAAAGAAAGAGAAAGCAGAAAAACAAAGTAAATACAAAGAAAATGTTACCAGGGTTAAAAAAATAAGTACTAGAGACAGCAGGAAAAATTATTGCAAATACCCTAGTTTGTAGTAAGATTATAGATATTCCAGTATTACTACATGGAGCAACACAGATTATAAAATATCATTTAACAGTATTCAAGAGAATAGAATAGTTTGAACAGGAGGGCAAGATTGAAAATACTAAATTCCTGAATCACTTCTGACTTATCAAAACTTACCAACTCCTAATTAGAGGAGGCTTATTACGAAGGAAATACAATAATAAGTTACCTTAGCCTTAAAATTCAGCTTTTAAGTCATTCAAACAAATCCCTTCTAAAGAATGATCTAAAATTACCTTCAATGAATATTCATTTTAATCAAAGCAAATCATCCACACAATTTTTAAAAATCAAATAATATTAAAGTAATTTTGGTAGCTTCCATAGTAGAAAATGATTACTTCAGATGAGGAGAATAGGGAGAAAGATTCGGAGCAAGCTTTTTAATAGTTTTTGAGTAATATCTGCATAATGTCCAAAATTACTGATTGAAGACATGCAATATTAATATGTGCCAATGCCCATTTGCTTCTTTCAGTAGTTTCCTGACTATTAAGTCCCATGGCTTCTCCGTTATTGGTCTATTCTGAGGATTTATTTTTTCTTCATAACAGAAGATTGGAATTTATAAGTATATAGAGTTAATTCCTTATTTATTGTGGAATATAATTTCCAGAAATTTTATTGGTTCAAAAATTGGCTAATCAAAACATAGAAAGTATTATGTTTTTAATCCTCAAAATACATGTATTTTTTATTTATTTGCGTATAGTTGACAAACAATGTTACATTAATTTCAGGTATACAACATACCAATTCAACTTCTGAATATGTAATTTAAGCTCACCACAAGCGTAGCTACCATCTGCCCCAATACAACCTTACCATAATATCATTGGCTACATTTCCTATGTGGTCTCTAACCACATAGGATTTATTCATTCCATAACTGGAAGCTAATACCGTTCCTCTTCTTTATCCATTTTGTATCTTGAGTCACATAGCTCCAATCTGGAATG